>NC_057807.1:347169729-347232061 GCF_018294505.1 Triticum aestivum | reverse complement strand
CCCATCGCCGTGCACGCCCGCGCCGTCTCCGGTCGCACCCGATGCGCGCTCACCGTGCCCCCGTCCGCGCACAGGTCCCCGAAGCCGGCCTGCGCGTGGCCCTGCCCGTCGACGCCCGCGGCGGGCCACCACCACTGCCTGCCGGCCGAGTACCGCCGGCGCCGTCACCTCTGTGCGTGCGTGCACAGCCGCGGCACAAGCCGGCTGTGTCACCGCCACATGGGGCCGGCCCTAAATAGCTTAGGGGCTAACCCCCTTTAAAACAAAACCCCCTGGAGTATGACTACTGGGCCCCACCCTGTAAAATAAAATAAATATTAACTAAAAAATAAACTTAATTAATTAATTAATTAACTAAATTAATTAAGTTAATTAATCCTAGTTAATTAATCTAATTAATCTATTAGTTTAATTAAACAGTAGTTTGTTTAGCCTAAACCCTAATTAAGTCTAAACAGAGTATGACAGGTGGGTCCCACTAGACCCACTGATCAGGTTGACCAGTCAACCCCTGTTGACTGCTGACGTCAGCATGACATCATGCTGATGTCATAATTCGATTTTCGAAATTAAATTAAATAATTAATTAAATTCTAGAAATTAATAAAATCTTTAGTAAATCATATCTTTTAATCCGTAACTCGGATTAAATTATTTTCAACATGAAAGTTGCTCAGAACGACGAGACGAACCCGGATACGCAGCCCGTTCGTCCGCCACGCACCCCTAACATATCAAACTCGCAACTTTCCCCCTCCGGCTCCTCTGCCCGAAAACACGGAACACCGGGAATACTTTCCCGGATGTTTTCCCCCTTCGCCGGCATCACCTCATACTACGTTAGGACACACCTAGCACCGTTCTTTGTCATGTCTTGCGTCGTCTTGCTTATGTTTGCATTGTATTTATTGTTTCTTCCCCCCTCTTCTCTTCGGTAGACTACGAGACCGACGCCGTTGCTGCCCAGTTCGACTACGGAGTTGACGACCCCTCTCTCTTGCCAGAGCAACCAGGCAAGCCCCCCCTTGATCACCAGATATCGCCTATTCTTCTCTATACTGCTTGCATTAGAGTAGTGTAGCATGTTACTGTTCGGTTACTCCTATTCTGTTGCATAGCCTGACATTGTTGCTACATTTGTTGATTACCTTACCTGCAATCCTAAATACTTAGTATAGGATGCTAGTTTATTATCATTGGCCCTACATTCTTGTCAGTCTGCCTTGCTATACTATTGGGCCGTGATCACTCGGGAGGTGATCACGGGTATATACTATACATACATACATACTATACAGATGGTGACTAAAGTCGGGTCAGCTCGATGAGTACCCGCAAGTGATTCTGATGAGGGGGCTAAAGGACAGGTGGCTCCATCCCGGTAGAGGTGGGCCTGGGTTCCGACGGCCCCCGACTGTTACTTTGTGGCGAAGCGACAGGGCAGGTTGAGACCACCTAGGAGAGAGTGGGCCTGGCCCTGTTCGGCGTTCGCGGATATTTAACACGCTTAACGAGATCTTGGTATTTGATCTGAGTTGGCTACGAGCCTATACGCACTAACCATCTACGTGGGAGTAGTTATGGGTATCCCGGCATCGTGGTATCAGCCGAAGCACTTCAGACGTCAGCGACGGAGCGGCGCGCGCCGGATTGGAACGTAAGCCTGCTCTTGTATTAAGGGGGCTAGTTCTGCTTCCGACCGCCCTCGCAACGTGCAGGTGTGCTATGGGCGATGGGCCCAGACCCCTGTGCGCTTAGGTTTAGACCGGCGTGCTGACCTCTCTGTTGTGTCTAGGTGGGGCTGCGACGTGTTGATCTTCCGAGGCCGGGCATGACCCAGGAAAGTGTGTCCGGCCAAATGGGATCGAGCGTGTTGGGTAAGTTGGTGCACCCCTGCAGGGAAGTTAATCTATTCGAATAGCCGTGATCTTGGGTAACAGGACGACTTGGAGTTGTACCTTGACCTTATGACAACTAGAACCGGATACTTAATAAAACACACCCTTCTAAGTTCCACAGACAACCCGGTGATCGCTTTTCCACAGGGCGACGAGGGGAGGATCGCCGGGTAGGATTATGCTATGCGATGCTACTGGGATGCTACTTGGAGATGCTACTGGAGATGCTACTTGGAGATGCTACTGGAGATGCTACTTGGAGATGCTACTGGAGATGCTAATTGGGACTTCATCTACTCTCTTCTACATGCTGCAAGACGGAGGCCGCCAGAAGCGTAGTCTTCGACAGGATTAGCTATCCCCTCTTATTCTGGCATTCTGCAGTTCAGTCCACCGATATGGCCCTTTACACATATACCCATGCATATGTAGTGTAGCTCCTTGCTTGTGAGTACTTTGGATGAGTACTCACGGTTGCTTTTTTCCCTCTTTTCCCCTTTCCTTCTACCTGGTTGTCACAACCAGATGCTGGAGCCCTGGAGCCAGACGCCACCGTCGACGATGATTCCTACTACACTGGAGGTGCCTACTACTACGTGCAGCCCGCTAACGACGACCAGGAGTAGTTAGGAGGATCCCAGGCAGGAGGCATGCACCTCTTTCGATCTGTATCCCAGTTTGTGCTAGCCTTCTTAAGGCAAACTTGTTTAACTTATGTCTGTACTCAGATATTGTTGCTTCCGCTGACTCGTCTATGATCGAGCACTTGTATTCGAGCCCTCGAGGTCCCTGGCTTGTATTATGATGCTTGTATGACTTCTTTATGTTTTAGAGTTGTGTTGTGATATCTTCTCGTGAGTCCCTGATCTTGATCGTACACATTTGCAAGCATGATTAGTGTACGACTGAATCGGGGGCGTCGCAAGTTGGTATCAGAGCCGACTGCCTGTAGGAATCCCCCTTCCACACTCCTTGGCCGAAGTTGAGTCTAGACATTGCAAAACTTTTACTAACTTGGCTATGTGCCTTACGGGCCCACGTCGCCATTGGGTGGTACTAGGATCTTTTACTCCTCGACCTTTACTCTGGGACTCTGAGCTCTCTTCTATTCGGGTTAAATGATTTCGCTAAAAACAAAACTAACTTTTGGTTCTCGCAAGTACTTTCTCCCGGAGAGCCACTTGTTACCGATGACTGCCTGCTGCACCAGAAGATTCCGAAGATACTCTACGATGTGCTCTCGAGACTATGTGCCATCGCTTTTGCAATTCACTTCCATCGATAAATCCCTCTGGATAACTACTTACACTTATCGTTCATATTGTCATCCCCAGTTGCTCTTGTTATTACAAGATGTCCTGAAATACTCTTCGATATTCCGAGAATTCTTTACGCTTACTGCCCTGCAGTTCCTTGCTGCATGAATACCCCTACGGATAATTACTCGCGCTTGCCGAGTATCCGCTCATCCCCAGTTGTTCTTGTGTTTCACAAAAGTCTTCAAAATAATATTCGATCTTCCAAAAATCCTCTAGAGCCTTTGGCTCTTGAAATTCTTGCTTGCTTGCATTATGGTTAATCCCATAAGTCTCGTAGTCTTAATGGCATTCCTTGTCATTATCATTTTGAGTCTGTTGACTCAATATGTTTGCGAATACACGCAACCATCATTGATCCTTATAAATTACTTTTCCGGCTAACCTGCCATTCTTTTAACTGGAATTGGTTCTCGACCAATCCAATTGTCTTTGATTGTACCCTAAGGCTATTCAACTTATCCACCCCTAATCAGAGCATTGCTTCTGATCCCTTGAGTTGGAAATCATAATTCCTTTGCATTTGACAATTGAGTTAGTCAGTTGTTTCTATAATCTGCTTCCTCTAGTTGAGTACCGATGCTCACACCAGATCCCTTATGGACCACCAGATCCTTTGTTGGATTTATCTGACAACGCCCTTCATATTCAATAACCTTGTGAGCCTTTCCTCGGATACATAATGCCTTTGGTAAATTGTATCCTCTGCTTTTCTCAACCAAGCTCTGCCATCGAGTTTGAGTTAATTACTCCTAAAGATTGTGGTATATGTTTCTAAGAAGCCCCTGTGGGATGAACATATGCCTTCTCTAAACCGTGTGAACCCGAAGGTTTTCACGATTCATACTCTTCTGGTGCTTCGCCAGATAAAATTTCAGCACTGCAACTTCATCGAACGCGAGAAGTGAATGAAAGGTTATGCATTGAGGAAGTGGGAGGCGACCTTGAACTTTGTGTTCATGCCCATGGACGCGATGTATATCCTATCATGGAAGCTTCTTGTAATAATAACTATTTCCTTGATAACTAACATATGGTATCTGTGAATTGATCCCTTGCAACCGTGGTTCCAACCATGATTGTTCTTCTTTGATTCCATTTCTCGGACGAGTTAAAACAATTGTCTCCTATGGATCAATACGCCAGTCCAACCTTTACTTTGATCTTGTGTCGAGTATTACCCCCCTGATATCTCGAGATTATCACGTAACTGCATAACATCTTATGAGTTCTTCATCAAGTGCTACCTTCCCACTGATTCCAATTTTTCACGGGCTCTGAGTTATTAAACACTCAAAGACACCGATAACTGAACCAAGTCCGCTCTATGGTTCAACAACTCTTCAGTAAGCTTCTATAAGTACGAGTTTGTACCCGATCACGCCATTCCTAGCCTGTTTGGCTATATATTTGTCGTGATGATTTTAACTGTGCTACCCGGTCCTTCTTCTCGGAGCACAATTTTCGACGATGAACTAACCTTACGTCGATCCTCATCATCATATCATTTCGCCTTGAACAACAAGCTTGGTTTCGAGTTTGTGTCGTACCCTTGGTTCCAATAACCTTTCACTTCATCATTACTTTGACTTGATGTCGTCGCTGATCGATTACATCTTCATGAACTCTCGCGACAAAGGTGTCGTGATCATCAACATTCTGAGCTCATACAGGATATCAATTGAATTCATGATGAGAAATACCATCCTTGCCCTTGATGAATTGTATTATCATCAACCACTTTATTGCCTTCCCACCAACACAAGCTTGTTCATGTTTGCTGTTATACCTTGAGTTCCTTGCTATCCAGCAATTGTTCTTCGTTACCTTGGAGTATTAACAGCCTTTATGTCAAGAATGTTCTGAGATTTGTTCCACCTCTTGAGAATTCTTGACATAGAAATACTTCTCACCATCACCATTCTTTCTTGGTCCCCGTGTTAATTCCAACAAGTGAACGATGTTGTTTGGATTCTTTCCTTCTAGCAACCCTATTTCTTTGAAGTGAATGGGCGATAGTTCATTCTAAGTCCTTCGCTAATTGAATCACCATTCTAACGTTGGCCGTGCAACCCAACCCATATTTCGGGTGCACCGTTCAACCAATGTTTAATTATGTATGTTTTCCTCGAGCATATCCCATTATATCATTTGATCTGACAAATGTTATCTCCTTATCCACATAATTGTGGAGATCCATCTTTTGGATACCTCGATGAGTTATCGCTGAGTCCATCAGTCACCTCCTCATCCTCTCCTTGGTTTAATGATGAACTATTGTTTCAGGAACCCGCTCCCATAGTTCATTTCCCGAGAATCTTACAATGTCATTTCGTCGATATGTGCCGCAGCTTTTCTTCTCGGACATCCTGAGTCTGAGGTATCATGACACCAATCGGATCTGAATCTTGGTCGGATATGATGGTTGGGACATTTTCCAAGAGTTATGATGTTGATCCTTTGATGACCCGGTAACATGATGTCATGCCTAGCACCTCCCCCCCCCCCCCGGCTGGAGGACCTATCATTATAGATTCCTTTTCAGCAAGGTTATCCGTTCATCCATGGGAAAATTGTAAGACTTATTCTACAAGTTATTCCTGATGGATCCTTCGTGTTTCCAAAGTTTGATCTTCACCTGAAGACCATGTCAATGCTACCTCGAAGCATGTCAATGGTACTCCGATTTTCAACAGGAACATTTGAAGCACGATGCTAAATTTTGTTTATCATTTATCCTAACACCGTTGTATGGGTAATATCATGAGATTCCTCCCCCCTTACCTAAATGGTTGTCTACTTTATATCCTGTCATGGATATCTTGCTCTGCTTGTCCTTGGGAAGGGTATACCCCTGAATTATGTGTTTTAACACATTTTCCTTTCCATTGTTCTGTTTAATCTGATATTCATATTTTCCTTTCCATTGTTGTGTTTGACATTCTTGTGATCTATATAATCTAAGCAGTAAAGATTCACTGCTTATGTAAACACCTCGATGTATAATTGGTCAGTAAGACCCTGTTACGATTGTTGATGATATTCCGGTAACCACCGATGGACGAGAACTTTGCCTATTGGCCCGCCTCGTTCAACGAGCAGGAAAATGGTTCTCTTCGTCCCTCGCCCTTGGTATCGATGTTGTTGCCGACATATCTGACAGGCTACCCTTTGACACGCCTTACTATCATGACCGTGCAAAATGTTGGCCCCCTTCCTACTTTCAACCACATGGTGGGCCCATAACCCACAGTTCCACAGGATCAAAACCTGACTCTCCTGCACCCCCTCTTCCCAAGGTTGTTCCTCGCGTGTGGCCTCGTATGTAATTCATGGGCCACCGTCCCAAGTGATCTATTTTGGTAACAGACGCAATACTCAATCTCATTGCTCTGGACCCCTTTCGCATGTTGTTTCAGGCATCGAACAATGGCCTATCCGTTTGAAACTTCTCATGGTACCTTCTTACTTTACTCTCGATATTTTCTTAAGTACAATTCGAGAGTTACTTCCTACCCCATTCCCTGAGTTATGTACCAGATAGTCAACCTGGTAAGGCCCGCCCTTCCCGAGTCTTCCCCCCATATCCTTTTCGTAAGTACGATGAAGATCCCAAAGAAAGGATGACGACTTCATCATTTTGACCTGAAGCTAAAGTATGAAGGCATCAATATATTGGATTGACCTCTTCGAGAAGAGCAAGCCAGGATGAGAAGACCCGCTATATTCGTTACCAAACCTTCCCCCCTTACTCCCCTCTTAAATCTCGGGACGAGATTTCTTGTAGTGGAGGAGAATTGTGACGCCCGGGTAATTAAGCTACGGTAATCCCCGCTAATGATGCCATGTCACCTCGGTTACTGTGGATAAACTCGCGTTAGTTCGGAACCTAGTTCGAATTTCAAATTCAAAATCGAGCAAACAATAAAAGTTTTCAAATATTAAAATTTAAATGTTCGGAGTGAACCAAATAATACATAGGTAATTACGGTGATGAAACCACATTTTTATGAAGTGTTTAAATGCTCAAAGGAAAATAAAACAGCAGCAAAAGAAAGTAATTAAATGCCTTTTGTATTTTGTAAAATATTAAACTATTTTATTTAGCTGTCCAAATTAATGTGGCAGTGGTATCTTTAACATACCATATTTAGGTGTTGTTCTCACATTCTTCAAAATTGAAGTAAATTAATAATTTAATAAAACTGAAAGGAATAAAAGAAAAGGAAAACAGAAAACAAGAAACAAAACAAAAAGAAGAAGAAGAACCCCCCCCCCCGCTGGGCCACGGCCCAGCCGACCATCGGGCCGCCTGGCCGGCCCAGCCGCACCCCACCCCCTCCTCCATATCCCACCAGGGGAAACCCTAACAACCCACCTCACTCCCCCCCACTCCCCCCCCCCCCCGCGCCGCTCCCACGATCTGGATCGACGGGCTTCGACCCCGATCCATCGCTCCCACTCCCTCGAACCCCTCTCTCCCCCCGATCCCCCATGCCCCTCTCCCCTTCCCGATCGGAATCGGGGCAGCGCCCACTGGCCACCTCACCCGAGCCACCACGCCAGACCACACCTCGCCCCTCGACCGCCTCCTCGCCGGAACCTCGTCACCGCGCCCGGAGGATCACCTCGCCAGAACTCCCCCCCCCCCCGCTGGATCTGGATCGGCACCTTAGCCGATCCCGGTGCCGCGCTCGCCGTCGTTCGCCGTCACCACGCCGGACCCCCGTCGCCCGACTCCTCGCTGCCACCTCGTCGTTCCGCTTCTCCGCCAACCACCTCGAGCCCACTGCCTCCCGTCCGGCTCATTGTGAGCCCCGCGCCTCCTCTTTCCTCTGTGCTCCGGCATCCCCTCCCTAGCTCGTTCGGCACTGTCACCGGCGCCCTTCGCGCGCTCGACCTACAGTGGTCGCGCTCCCGCGCGCGCCTTCCCCGTCGCCGTGCACGCCCGCGCCGTCTCCGGTCGCGCCCGATGCGCGCTCACCGTGCCCCGTCCGCGCACAGGTCCCCGACGCCGGCCTGTGCGTGGCCCTGCCCGTCGACGCCCGCGGCGGGCCACCACCGCTGCCTGCCGGCCGAGTACCGCCGGCGCCGTCACCTCTGTGCGTGCGTGCACAGCCGCGGCACGAGCCGGCTGTGTCACCGCCACATGGGCCGGCCCTAATTAGCTTAGGGGCTAACCCCTTTAAAACAAAACCCCCTGGAGTATGACTACTGGGCCCCACCCTGTAAAATAAAATAAATATTAACTAAAAAATAAACTTAATTAATTAATTAATTAACTAAATTAATTAAGTTAATTAATCCTAGTTAATTAATCTAATTAATCTATTAGTTTAATTAAACAGTAGTTTGTTTAGCCTAAACCCTAATTAAGTCTAAACAGAGTATGACAGGTGGGTCCCACTGGACCCACTGGTCAGGTTGACCAGTCAACCCCTGTTGACTGCTGACGTCAGCATGACATCATGCTGATGTCATAATTCCATTTTCGAAATTAAATTAAATAATTAATTAAATTCTAGAAATTAATAAAATCTTTACTAAATCATATCTTTTAATCCGTAACTCAGATTAAATTATTTTCAACATGAAAGTTGCTCAGAACGACGAGACGATCCCGGATACGCAGCCCGTTCGTCCGCCACGCACCCCTAACATATCAAACTCGCAACTTTCCCCCTCCGGCTCCTCTGCCCGAAAACACGGAACACCGGGAATACTTTCCCGGATGTTTTCCCCCTTCGCCGGCATCACCTCATACTACGTTAGGACACACCTAGCACCGCTCTTTGTCATGTCTTGCGTCGTCTTGCTTATGTTTGCACTGTATTTATTGTTTCTTCCCCCCTCTTCTCTTCGGTAGACTACGAGACCGACGTCGTTGCTGCCCAGTTCGACTACGGAGTTGACGACCCCTCTCTCTTGCCAGAGCAACCAGGCAAGCCCCCCCTTGATCACCAGATATCGCCTATTCTTCTCTATACTGCTTGCATTAGAGTAGTGTAGCATGTTACTGTTCGGTTACTCCTATTCTGTTGCATAGCCTGACATTGTTGCTACATTTGTTGATACCTTACCTGCAATCCTAAATACTTAGTATAGGATGCTAGTTTATTATCATTGGCCCTACATTCTTGTCAGTCTGCCTTGCTATACTATTGGGCCGTGATCACTCGGGAGGTGATCACGGGTATATACTATACATACATACATACTATACAGATGGTGACTAAAGTCGGGTCAGCTCGATGAGTACCCGCAAGTGATTCTGATGAGGGGGCTGAAAGGACAGGTGGCTCCATCCCGGTAGAGGTGGGCCTGGGTTCCCGACGGCCCCCGACTGTTACTTTGTGGCGGAGCGACAGGGCAGGTTGAGACCACCTAGGAGAGAGGTGGGCCTGGCCCTGTTCGGCGTTCGCGGATATTTAACACGCTTAACGAGATCTTGGTATTTGATCTGAGTTGGCTACGAGCCTATACGCACTAACCATCTACGTGGGAGTAGTTATGGGTATCCCGGCGTCGTGGTATCAGCCGAAGCACTTCAGACGTCAGCGACGGAGCGGCGCGCGCCGGATTGGAAGGTAAGCCTGCTCTTGTATTAAGGGGGCTAGTTCTGCTTTTGGCCGCCCTCGCAACGTGCAGGTGTGCTATGGGCGATGGGCCCAGACCCCTGTGCGCTTAGGTTTAGACCGGCGTGCTGACCTCTCTATTGTGTCTAGGTGGGGCTGCGACGTGTTGATCTTCCGAGGCCGGGCATGACCCAGGAAAGTGTGTCCGGCCAAATGGGATCGAGCGTGTTGGGTAAGTTGGTGCACCCCTGCAGGGAAGTTAATCTATTCGAATAGCCGTGATCTTCGGTAACAGGACGACTTGGAGTTGTACCTTGACCTTATGACAACTAGAACCGGATACTTAATAAAACACACACTTCCAAGTTCCACAGACAACCCGGTGATCTCTTTTCCACAGGGCGACGAGGGGAGGATCGCCGGGTAGGATTATGCTATGCGATGCTACTGGAGATGCTACTTGGAGATGCTACTAGAGATGCTACTTGGAGATGCTACTTGGAGATGCTACTTGGAGGACTTCAATCTACTCTCTTCTACATGCTGCAAGACGGAGGCCGCCAGAAGCGTAGTCTTCGACAGGATTAGCTATCCCCCTCTTATTCTGGCATTCTGCAGTTCAGTCCACCGATATGGCCCTTTACACATATACCCATGCATATGTAGTGTAGCTCCTTGCTTGCGAGTACTTTGGATGAGTACTCACGGTTGCTTTTCTCCCTCTTTTCCCCTTTCCCTTCTACCTGGTTGTCGCAACCAGATGCTGGAGCCCTGGATCCAGATGCCACCATCGACGATGATTCCTACTACACTGGAGGTGCCTACTACTACGTGCAGCCCACTGACGACGACCAGGAGTAGTTAGGAGGATCCCATGCAGGAGGCATGTGCCTCTTTCGATCTGTATCCCAGTTTGTGCTAGCCTTCTTAAGGCAAACTTGTTTAACTTATGTCTGTACTCAGATATTGTTGCTTCCGCTGACTCGTCTATGATCGAGCACTTGTATTCGAGCCCTCGAGGCCCCTGGCTTGTATTATGATGCTTGTATGACTTCTTTATGTTTTAGAGTTGTGTTGTGATATCTTCCCGTGAGTCCCTGATCTTGATCGTACACATTTGCATGCATGATTAGTGTACGATTGAATCGGGGGCGTCACAGCCGCCTGGGCGGCGCGGATGTTCTCCACAGGCGTAGCGTACATGGGGCGATCGGCATCAAATAGGCTGGCGATGGCCACGCCGCGTTGCCAGACCGCGCCTAGGCGACTGGGCCCAGTCGGGGCCGGCGAGCCGCCCACAGCGCGATCCATCTCACGCTGGTAGGCTTCTGACAAGCGTCTCATGCTCGCCAGCTTCTTCGCGCCCTCGATGATCTGTAGGCGGCGCGTCTCCAGGGTTTCGGCATCGGCGTCTTCCGGAATGGGCACGGTCAAATCTCGTAGAGCCACGTCGAGTGGGTCATGAGCTCCCTCACCCGAGTGCTCGCCATGACTGATGACTAGCACCTCCGTGACGGCTCTTTCGCCGCTCTCCTCGTGAGGGAGCGGCTCATCATAGACCACCACGTTGGTGGGGAAAGCGTCAAGCGACACGGCGTCAGAGTCGACTAGCATCGGGCTAGTGGAGCCTACGGACTCCAAGTCCACGGCAAGCTCACCGGTGACATGGAGGTCGAGGAGGCCCGCGAGGAGGCTCTTGGGGCCGCCCGTGCCTGCATCGGATGCAGGCTCGTCGGCGATGCAAACTTCGCCAAGAAGATCGGCAAGGCAGCTCGCTGCGTAGGCATCGTCGATGCCCTGCAGCGCGTCAGGGCAAGCGCCATCGGGCGTGCCGGGCCGGCTACGCTCGCTGGGGAGGAAGAAGGTTCCCGTCCAGAGCAGGTCTCCGGACGACGGTGCACCTCGCCCGACGGTGGGCGCCAAATGTCGGGAGTTGGGTGCGACATATGCCAAAGGATGGCTTATCATGGTGGGAGCGAGTAGAACGTCGCCGGTGCCAGGAAACGGAATGAGGCGAAGACATGCACGCCGGCGGATCTTACCCAGCTTCGGGGCTCTCCGGGAAGATAACACCCCTACTGCTGCTCTGCGGGGTCTCTGCATGATCACTAAGGCAAAGTGAGTACAAGGTTGCTCCTCGAGCTGTATTCTAGAGGTAGGAGAAGGCAAGGCTAGCTCTCTCCTTCCTCTATGATCTGGTCTAGTGCTAATGGATTCGAACCCTTTGCATGGGTGCCCCGGGAGGTTTATATAGGCCTACCCCCCGGGGGTACAATGGTAATCCGGCTGGGCGCGGGTCCCAGTCGTCTGTCTCTCAGGCCGCTGTCTTCTCCGCCGACTGCTGGGGCCCGCCGACTGGCGGGCCCCGCCAACAGGCCCGACACTGTAGACGTGCTTGTAATGACGCAGGCTTGGTCATGGGTTCGTGGCAACAGTGCCTCCGTCTATCGGACGATCACTGTCGCCATTCCCCGTATTGTCTGGTTAATGGCGTGTGGGGCCCATGGGAGGGGCCGGCCGACTCCAGGGAGCCGACTCCCACGGGTCCGTCTTTGGGGCGCTCTCGCCGTCTTCTGTGCTCCCGCTGACGGGCGGGTCCCGCTGTCTCTGGGTCGTACAGATAGGCCGATGTGGGCAACGTGCGCTGCCCTCTGAGGCTGAGGTCAGGGCAGGCATGGCAACAGTGCCACGCCGCGATGGAGGTCTCCAGCGATGCTGCGCACTGTAGCCATGCCAGCCCTTCGTAAGCAAGGTGGAGACGGCCATATCGTGGCCATACCCCGCCCCGTCCATCGTGGCGAAGGCTGGAGATACTTGGAGTCGCGGGCCTACTTCCGTGGGACTCGGCTTATCTTGGAGTCGCCCGTGGGACTCGGCTTATCTTGGAGTCGCCCGTGGGACTCGGCTTATCTTGGAGTCGCCTCCGGGACTCGGCTTATCTTGGAGTTGCCTCTGGGACTCGGCTTATCTTGGAGTCGCCCGTGGGACTCGGCTTATCTTGGAGTCGCCTCTGGGAATCGGCTTGAGGGGCGTAGCCTGCCCCGATGTCTCGAAAGGTTCTGGGGCTCGGGTTAGCCTACCTGTGGCCCATTACTCCGACACCATGGGCCCGGGGGCTACTGTCGGCGTTCTAGGAACGGGGGTCCCCAGACTTGCCTACCTGCGGCCTGTGGCGTGGCTCAAAGGGGGGCCTAGCACAGCCCATCTTCCTCAACACAAGCTCAAGACCCTCGCGAGGGGCCAAGCCCCGCGGGGAGGACGATAGGGAGCTTCCTCAGGCACGGCCTCATCAGGCTGGCTCATGAGGAGGCGGAGAGTTCAAGGCAGGGTACCTCGCGAGGTGCCCATGACGCAAGCCATGACGACCAAGGGCGCCAGTCGGGCGCCAGCCAGCGCAGTGTCCTCCTTTCCTCTTTGGTGCAAAGGGAGCAAGCGCAGGCGAGAGCATCAAGCAAAGGCATCCATTTCGGTGCAACAAGACCAAGAGAAGCCCAACGGCTGGGAGGGGGTCATTGTGGAGCCCAAGCAGGCGTCACCACCAGAGCCTTTGGCAGGCGAGGACCAACTTTAGTCAGGATAGGTGTACCCGTTGTTCCCCTTCAAAATGGCCAATTGTTGGCGCCCTTCCCGCTCAATATTTGGGAAGAGGCCCAGGGCCTTTGCCTATAAATAGGACTACCCACCCCCAGGGTAGAGGCATCTAAAAAAGGGGATCTCCACCAAGGAACTAGTAGAGAGAGCGACTGAACTCCTCCTAGCAGTTCGTCGCACCAGCCAAGAACAGACCCTCGCGAGGCTGTTCCTCCTTGTATTGTTCATCATCAGCCCGAGAGGCAATCCACCACACCACACACTGTAGTAGGGTATTACACCACAATGGTGGCCTGAACCAGTATAAACCCTATGTCTTTGTGCTGATTCTTTCGTAGTTTAGATCCTAGCGATTCGGCGAGGAGCAGGTAGACAGAGGGCGTAATCTCCGCGCACACCCCAGTGTTCGAACCTTAAGGGTCTGCCGGAACCCGAAATCCGACATATATATTCATAATCTAAACCATATTCCATACGTACACCGTGTTTATCACACAAAGTATAGTGCCCCGCCCCCTACATTATGACAAGTATTTAGACCTGAGTTGCAAAAGCCACACATTAGCCCAAATTATACTCAATGTTCTACATTATGATATCTTCTTCAAGTATCTGTATCCACCTTTTTATAATGAATTGTGATCTTTGTTCATCTTTTACACCTTCACGATCCTCTTCTATTGGTAGCTAGCTAGCGCTAACTTTCTATCGTGCATGCACACGCCCGCCCCCCTCTCATCCACCCTTAGCGTCCCCTCCATCACGCACGTTCATTATTTCTCTTTAGGTCATCCACCAGCGGTGTGTGTAGACCCCTGGCTCCTTCTTTCCGGCACACACCGGTCGATTTACCTCTCTAGCCAAGTGTGCCTACAACAAACACATATATACTTCCCCTCTTCTCTTCTCACCATCCATATCCCCTATGTCCAATACGATTCCACGCAGGTGCACACTCCCGCTCCTCTTTTCATTGATCACATACTCGCACAATCCTCCCCCCTCGACATGGTAGGCCTCTCGCACCACCTCCTAGCCACACCATCTCCCCCTGTCTGTCTCTCCGGACCTTATTTGCTTCCAACACATGCAGGTGTGTATATGAACTGATCTCCCTACATATAGCCAGGTTGACTATAATTCGTTTTCACCAAGCACCAATACACTTACTCGCTAGTTATGTCTCTCCCTTTCTCGGACACACGATGGTTGATCTTCCTATGTAGTTACATATTCTTACCACAACCATATCTTCTCCCCTCATCATCCTTGAATACCTCCCGACCCGTCTCTCACACGCATGTGCATAGACAGACAGACATCCCCCGCCCGCTCTTATT
Organism: Triticum aestivum; assembly: GCF_018294505.1. NCBI lineage: Eukaryota > Viridiplantae > Streptophyta > Magnoliopsida > Poales > Poaceae > Triticum > Triticum aestivum. The sequence goes on along the minus strand of NC_057807.1, from coordinate 347,217,341 downwards.
GATATTGCACTCATACCCTCTGTTTGTCTAGCAGGCCTCTCCCACCATTTGTGAGACGCCACTCCACAACCAACCCTCCGACGCTCTACCTTTGTCTTTTTCCCAACCTTATTCCTGCTACACATATCCATGGATGTCGATCGATCTCCCTCAATACATAGCTAAGTCTCTCTCCTTCCCCACACATATACTAGTCGATCGGTCTCTGCCCCCTCCCCCCCCACACACACACACTGATAGTCGACTGTTGTAGGTAGGTATCCATGCCATGGAGAAAAACCTGCACCTCTGCCCTCTCAAATTCCAGTAGGCCAGCTGCCCTGTATCTTTGACGTGGGCAAACACAAATTCGATGGCACTCTTTATCGATCGCGCAGCCACACACTTCATCCCTGTTTTCAATTCTATCGATATCTCACGTCCATGACTCCATTTCACACACATTGCATATGTTACATTTTTCTGTTTGAGATATCATCAACACATTGCCTCTATTTCGCACAAACCATCTCTCTCACACCCACCCACGTACGTACCTGCACCTAAAGAAGAAGTGCACGCAGGACGCACGTACTCACGTCTCGTTCCCGGCCACACCCGCGCGGGTACACGGTGGAGTTCGTTTCTATACGAAAAGGCAGCCCACGTGATAATTTGATGCGTGTAGCGGTTGTTTACTCGAAGGAGGGTCGGGTACCACGCCTAGACGGAACAAAGTTCGTTGACGCAATAGCATTAAATAAAGTTATATATTCCTCAATGGCACGTACAGAATATAAAACGATTACTGTGGGGAAAATGAAAAAATGGGTTTGTCTCTCATCACACCATCTCACACAAGGAGGTTGTGGCCTCTCTCTCTCAGCGTTGGTCAGTGGTGCGGCCGCATCCCGTCCGCCGGCGGAAAGGGAGGATGTGCATCGTCTCTCCGTTCGATGGCATTGAGGCAACACGTCCCGATCTGCGGTACCCGCTGTTCTCTTTGACCAAGCTCTGGCACGGTAGGGCCTTCGCCACTTGCTCGCTACCGCAGTATGGGCAGATCCCGGTAGCCGGCGCCCTCCTAGTAAAATCCCGACGACCCTCAAGTATAGCTTCCTCCGGCCTTGCTCCACTGCCCAGCTTCCCACGTTGCTGCATGTGGATCTTCTTTAGTTGTTTGCTTAAATCGTATCTGGGCCGGCGTACTTTCCATCTTGCAATCTCGTCCTCAAACCATTTTTGATAAACCACCATGTGCTATCTTTCCCTTATTACATGGAACATGCTTCTTTTTTGTCGGCATATGTGTCTTCAACTCGTGTTATTGGGCAGTAATTGTTTCCTTTCGACCTCCTTTTGCAAACAGGGCTATCAATTTTCACCTCGTTGCTATTGCGACCTTTTTGGTGAACTGCACAAATCACTTCTTTCTAAAGGATGTTTTGTGCAGTTCCGCCAAAATGTCACATGGGCAACGTTTTTACATTTCTGTGGGACTGCGAAAAGGGAGATTGGTTTTGCTATCCTCCTCATCTAACTCCATGCCTAATCTTCTCCAACAAAAAGTTAGTCCTAAAGAAAGATCGTAGAGGTGATCGGCTTCTATTTATGTGTGTTAGGTTTCATCATCTAGTTCCACTATTATTGTAATCACACTGACTGGATATCTTTGCAAACAGGGATGGTCCGCTCGATTTTAGTGGAGATGCACAAAATGATCGGATTGTGGTGTCCTTCATACACCTCTTTTTTGGCTACAAAGCTGGGTGAAACTAGCTGCCAAGCAATGAACATTGTGCCAAGGAAATGGAGCCATGCCTACAAACAACATCGATCAATTATATTTTTTTCTTTATTTGTACACCCTCTCACAACTTTGTCTTCAGTTGTGATGTGAATATTGGCACTGATCTGTGAACCATTGAGATGCATTAGCCATGGTAGTTTCATTTGTATTTGATGGAATGTTGTAACGAGATAACCTCGAGGCAAGACACATGAATCCTAAGTTGAAACCTTTTTTTTCCTGCAGGAACCAAAGTTGAAACATTCATAGCATCACAGTACAATTTCATTAAAATTATGCGTACATATAAACAAATCCTGAAGGATTGATAGCAATGCCAGAAACAATTCAACTTCGTTTCGCCGACATGTTGGACATCCTTCATCCGGCTCCACCTGCCATGCAGCAATATTGAGTGCACAACACAGCTTCTAGGAAAGATTCACCCCAGTCGTTGCGCCGCAGTAGTAATGACTAGTGAGCAGTCAAATCATAGAGCCCCACCTTCGCCACAGTAAGTTGCTCGGACGAAGCAACCATCATTTCTATGTTCCTTGAATCTGCTGGTACTCCCATATTCCCACAGTAACAAGTTTCTCGGGCGAATCAACCATCTCTATATCCGCTCACGTGTGATGACCACAGGAGCTATCCATTCAGATTGCATGTTAAAAAAATAAAGGTCGATAACTAATGCGGGAAACTTTCAAAATAATAATAATTAATGCGGCACCTCGGGGCAACGTGGCCAGATCACATTTTGCACGAGAAATTACACACCATGTTTCGTTGAAATGTGGTCCCGTTCCAACATATCAGTGAGACGACGGCGAGTCCTTTTCTACTAGTATTTTCGAACGGACGTGTAGTCCGGGCGCCTCTTCGTGTACCGTGGCAAACTGGCAACCGTCCACCCACTCTTCGCCTTTCCCTCTCGATTTGGAACTGCTGTCGCACGCTCTTCCTCTCGCTCCTCCATTTTCCTTCAGCCCTTCACCCTTCCTTTTCCCATTGTTCGATCGTCTTCTCCATGGAGGGAACAGGCCAGAAACGACCCCGTTATTCTTGCCCCGATCTGAAAGATGACGTGGTGGAGGAACTCATTGATCGGTGCGACGTCATCACCTCGGCTAGCATGGCAGGTTCTTTCAAGACCATTCTCGACTCAACTAATAACATCATTACAAGGAACCCAAGGATCAAGGAGCGAATTGATCTCCCCTTTCTTCTTCGTCGTGACCCTGATGACTACTAGCGCGGGGATGACGGAGGCCTCGCCTTGTGTAAGTTGATGCCGCTTGATAATGATACGTATGATGTTAAGATGTCATCGCTTGACGACAAGGATTGGGCAGGCGCAAATGGAGATTGGATTGTTTATATTGGGTACAACTGCGAGTGGGAACTTGTGAATGTGTACACTCGTCACCGGGTTCCACTTTGAAAAATCTCAGCAGACTGCCCAGAGGTTGAGCACACTAGTATTCTACACACGTTCAAATACGATCATGGTGACTATCTTCTATGGAAGATAGCAATTTGTCGAGTTCCCAACCGCTCTTGGAATTACAAGAACTATGAAGTTATTGCTATCTTCGACAAGCTTGTTGTTGTCCTTTGTGGTTCGACTTGATGGATATTGCTCAAAAATCAGTTTCTATAATGGATGTGTACTGTGATGCAATTCAATACGAGGGTCTTGTGTTTGCTTCCACCGCTCATGGCACTATTTTTGCATGGGATCCTTGTAGTTTCGGTACGTTTGTCTTCCATCGTAATTATAATTGTTTCATCCACATGCATGCGGGTTAGCAAGTTTCCCTTTACTAATTAACCTTCTTCTTGTGTTTCCAAGGTCCTATGAACATTCCACCACCTATACTTGAAAGATTTTATAACCAAGGGGGAGATGATGATGGTGATGATCACGAGCATGAGGACGAGCAGAACGTATATACTCAGTGGCGCCTGGCAACTAATTCTGATGGATCACCTCTTCTTGTCTGTATACAGCGCAGTGAGTTTGTTACTACTGAGGGAGCACGTGTTGTCTCCCATGGTCGCACTCTCCGGACCTATTCCAACACCTGTCGCATGGTATTTGGGATGGATACTAGTGTGCTAGTGCCAACACCTTCTCCCTGGTACAGAATTGATAGTCTTGGAGAAAACTCGCTCTTCCTTGGACAAAACTATCCAATGATGGTGAAAGGCGATCCAACTGCTGTTGACACAACATCACTAGTACCATTTATGAGAAGCAACTATGTCTATACCTCAGACATTTGGGTGGTTCCCTACCCTGGTACTGATATAGTAGGCCGCTTCAGCCTGGATGATCAGTCCTGCGTTGGTTTCGAGATCGACAATAGATGGCCCGTCCCGGAGAATCACTTGTGGTTCAAAGCAAGCGTTTCCAACGCCGAGGATTGGTTGAGTTGAAGTTCATTTCATTGCTTGTTATTTGTTGTGTGATGAAAACTTTAGTATTTATAATGTATCCTCGTTGTCGATGTGGGTTGATGACCTATTGTATGTAATAAAATGTTATGCCTGTGATCAACTTACTAAACTTATGAATGGCTTTCGAGTCGCTTCTCTGAGTGAGTGGTGCGACGAGGCAAAAAAATATTTTCCGAATACATAATTGTACGTGCATTGCAACAGGTTATCGGATGAGGCCAATCAATAATAGTAGTACACTATTTGTGCTAGCTTCACATGCTTCGCGCGTCGGGCGGGTGTTTTTACTGTAGCCATATGTTAATGTGTTCACTGTGGACACAGCTTCGGTGCCTTAAAGGCACCTACCTTTGGGTCACGGACGTGTGGGCCAGCCACCAGTTGGGCCCACATGTCATGGACACAAAGGTAGGTTCCTTAAGGCACCGAAGTATCATCCGTTCGCTGTACGTAACCAGCACCTCGAATCCTCGATACTAGTACTATATAAGTAGTAGGAGTAGTAGGGTGGCATGGGCCAGAACAAGCATTCACGTCCAGGAGTACGTCACACGCCACCACCACGACATCCATCTGACACCATATTATTTCTTGGAGTCCATGCTAGAGCAATCTCTTCAACCTCGTCGTTTCTCTAACTTCAGCCATCGCGCGGCGGGCGAGGTGGGGGTTTGCCGATAGTCGGTTTCCTCAACTGCGGTCCCACTTGTAAGGCCAACTCCAACGCACGACCCCAAATGGACCTCCATTTTGCATGAACTCCAACAATAATTTTGACTAGAAAAGCAAGACCAGAGAAAACAAGAACCACAAGAATACATTTTACTACTCTAGAAGATATCCAACTTCCATAACTGCTCCTGTAAGTTGGATTAGTGCCTTCTCGATGCATTCATTGCTGATCTACGGAGGCTCGATCTTGCGTGCTTCTTTCTTCTTCGAGTGTAAAGAAGTAGACGTTGCTTCCTCGCATCTAGTATCATGTCTAGCCTCTATTCTAGTAGGAGTATCAACAAGTGCACTAGTCTCATCTCTTGCCTCTATGCTAGCTAAAAGTGCCAGAACATCTACTAAATTGCGCTCTATCAATATACCAATGTACTCTTCTTCCCAATACTAAAACTTGCATCCATTCTACTCCCTCCGTTCCACAATACATGCCTTCTATTTGTCAAAATATAGATGTATCTAGACATGTTTTAGTATATAGGTACATCCATTTTTGGACAAATGGAAGTCAAGTATTTTGGAACGGAGGGAGTACACAATAAAATTTTTAAGTTAGCACAACTAGTCTAATCCGAGAGCACAAACGAAGATTTGGTCGGGTTCTTCCTTCTTTTGCTGACACGTGGGACATCCAGCATCCAGGTCGTGTCATGCAAGAAAATAGAGTGGTAGTTGAAGCCACGTGATGTGCATCTTGGGTTAAACTGTAAATAGAATCTTACTACTCTTGAGTAACTCCAAAAGTGACCACCGAAGATATTTATTGGATTTTTTTTCATCACCAGCACATCGAGGTGAAAGATGTGCAGGTTCAGTGGGTCCTCTTGCGTTTTCACTGACATGTGGGACCGCATGTGAGCAAACAGACGATGGGCTCCGTGCGTCCGCTGGCTGGCTGAGAAGAGAGATAGAGGAGGGCTCAGCACGGACTCCAGGAAATTTGTTCTACGTAACCAGCACCTCAATATTCACGTGTGGTTGTTTCTAGAATAAAAAAAGGAGGTACCCCTACTTATGTTACTCCCACTACGCCTAGCCTAAGGTTAGTAGGTGACCTTGCACTTGGCTCTTCGCCTCTTCCTGAAGTCGATGGTTCTACAGTAGTACTTCTGGCAATCTGACACCAAATGAACTGTTGCACGTCCACCGCTTGTAAGCAAAAGTTTCTCCTCATGCTGCAAGCCACCGCGCACACGCTGGTGAGGGAGAAGGCGTAATCAAGCTTCTCGTCGTTCTATGAGTTGACGGGACACATCAAAGTTATTTAGTACGTACTCTCTCCAAAAAAGGGCTGACTGTGTCATTGCTACCATCCCGTGCTCCGTCGTTGAGTACATGCACTATTCACGTGCCATCGAGGAGAAAAAATATTGCGTAGGTGCCATCGAAGTGCATGACTCACTTACGCACTGCTTATCTGATTATCTCCATTTTCTTGCAGGACACGTGCACCTTGATGCTAGATGTCTCGCATGTTGGGAAAAGGATGAACAAAGCTCACATAAAAGAAAAGAGTTGAAGAGCATAGATTCCCGACGATCAAGAAGGAGCAAGGAACCTCGCGGTGGAGCGTCTGCAGAGAACCTTGCACGTTTTCCCCTGTTTTTTGCCGCCTGCCCACCTATAAACAAATAAAAGAACATGAAATTTTCGCTAACCACTAGAAATGGTACATCAGGATGCTAAGTTGAAGATGTTTTATACTCCCTCCATTCCCAAATATAAGTCTTTTTAGAGATTTCAATAAGGGACTACATACAAAAAAATGAGTGAATCTACACTCTAAAATTTGTCTACATACATCCGTATGTTGTAGTCTATTTGAAATGGCTAGAAAGACTTATATTTAGGAACGGAGGGAGTAGTTTATATTGAATTATTGATAACCACGCAACAAGCCACGCATGTACAGGACGCATGCAGCCACGCATGTACACAAGCCAACGCACTAACTCCATCCGATCCAACTCATGCACATACGTGCACAGCATGGAGCACACAACGCACGTACACAACACGTGCATGACACATGCTCGGCCCCAGAATGCACGTGAATAACACATGAATGCACACACACTCGGCTGCATGGAGGCATGCGCCATCCGCGGCGACGTCCGGTTTGTCGTGCTATGGCAAAGCTCGCACGCAACAGTGCATACGCATCTCTTGCAGCACCTCTTTGTTGTCATTGCTCAACTACTAGTCGGAGACGAAGACGACTGCAGCCTCAGCCTTAGAGCAATCACCAATGGAAAAACACGAATGGTGCACGCACACGAGCACGTACGGAGTGCCCACGACGTGGTGGTGGTGCGTCCCCAGTCGCCTCTACTCCTTCTGCGCATGTTGTCTATCAAGGCGGCTGCATGCTAATGATGATGTGGGTGAGATCTTCTAGGACTCAGATGATGACGAGGAAAAGTATGAGACACAAGGTGACGTACACCGTCAAGCTCCACAGTCAAGGGGGTGCTAGTAAGTGCTTAGATGTGCTTAGAGCAAGTACAATAGAGTTGAGTCAGCAGGCTACAAGGAATAAACTAGTATATTTCTGCTTAGTTGGAGGAAAGAGAAGAGGAGAGAGAAGGTAAGTGGGCTCTTCGTGAAGAGCCAGCTCTAGCACGTGCTCCTAGGCACTTTGTGAGAATGAAAGGTGGGCCACATAATAAAAAAGTAGTACACTCTTTTGATCTACTATTGTACATGTTGACTATAAGATGGGTTGTAGATGACATGGCACTGGCTTATAGCCAGCAGCTGGCTATACTATAAACCATGCTCTTAGATGAGGTGCTAAGTGCATTAAATGGATTAGTAACTCAAGTCTTCAATGCATAGGTGCTTAGTTTATTGGTGCCACATCATATTTTATGCCTACGTGGCAGGCTTTGCAGCTATACATGGTGGAGCACTGGGAGAGGCCAAGGCTGGTCATAGTGGGGAGTAACTTATACTGTAACATATTACTATGTTACTCTAAACATCTCTATAAACCGGAAAGGAGGGAGTAGTAACATAGACTAGTGTCATATGCAGAGTATGGGAGCACATGATATTTCCCCGTCCGGACCGATCCCAAGTTGGCTTCTCACATTCTTGGCCCAACAAAAACCCCTTCCCCCTCCCGCGCGTGCTTCCCGCCCGCCGCCAGCTGAGCCCGCCGCTCCACATTGATGGCAAGTCAGGGCGACGCGACCTCTCACTGCATCCGCCGTTGAAGCGGCGTGCCGACCGAGGGCACCGCCTGCTGCACGCCCGGCATTTCAGACTACACAGTGGAGAGTAACTTTAGAGCAAGTACTACAATTAGATGACATAAGCAGGCTATAAGGATTTAAATATAGTATTTGTGCTTAGTTGAAGGAGAAAGAAGAGGAGAGAGAAGAGAAGCGGATTGTAAACGTGTAGTCGGTTGTACTCCAACATACTTTGTGAGACAAAAGGTGGGGCCATTATTAATGATATTGTATTTATACTAAAGGGACTAACGGATGCCTTAATTACTCCGTTTTATGAGACAAACCTTGGTGGGGCTATTATTGACTTTTTTTGAGCTATTATTGACTTGGACGTGGGGTTTGGGGGCCAAAGGACTACTATTATACTCGCACGACCGACCTGACATGCTCTACCCTAGCCGCTGCTGTATCATATGGTTTCGCACCGTTCTAGATCTTAGCGCCACCACGCAATTCTTCTCTAGCCCTCCTTTTGGCGTGCACCGCGAGAAGGGGCAGCAGTCCTCCAAGCCCCACCTTTCATGATCCTATACGGGAGAGGGGCGATTAGGTTTTTGGGGAGCACACTCCTATGACTGCTGCCGGCGACGACTTCTTCAACGAGAGCCTTCTTCCCCGACCTCGGTAACCTCTTCATCAACGATATGAGTGACAACATCAACCACATCGGTTCTGCTCCCGCTGTATAGTATGTGATTCTGTCCTCCTGGTTTAGTCTGCATCATTACTTTGATGTTTGCAATTGTCGTCATGATCTATTTACTGGTGATTCGGATTAAATCTCATACTAAATTGCTCATATATTCAACAATCCAATCCAAAAACCTGATTACAGGCAATTTACTCCGAGTGGTTTTGCTGCGCTTTTGAAGCCGCCTACTTTTAAGAGGGTGCAATATAAAAGGTGGCGCACAAGAGCAGTATATTGGTTTCAGATCATGTACTGCTATGACGCCACTAAGGGTAAGCCTGAGGGCGATCTTAATCCTACACAGCAGGAAGCTTTTCAGAACATGGATACCCTCTTCAAAGCCGCCCTGCTGAGTGTTCTTGACGATTCCATTGTGGATTCATATATGTCGTTTGACAGCGGCAAAGACATGTGGGCTGCGCTCGAGGCCACGTTTGGGCCCTCGGGCGCTGGCAACGAGTTGTACGTCATGGAGCAATTCTGTGACTACAAGATGACTGATGAGCGCTCTGTTGTTCAGCAGACTCATGAGATACAGTCACTCTCTAAGGAACTTGAGTACTTTAAGTGTGTGTTGCCGGACAAATTTGTTGCTGGGACCATCATTGCCAAGCTTCCACCTTCGTGGAACGATTTTGCTACTTCTCTGAAAAACAAGAGACATGAGTTTTCTGTTTTGGATCTCATTAGCACTCTTGATTTTGAGGAGAAGGCGAGAGCAAAAGACACACGTGCTCGGGTCGCTGAGGGAGCTTCTAGTGCCCACATGGTACACGAGAAGAACTTCCAGCCCAACCAGCCCCAAAACAACAAGAACAAATCTCAGGGGAAAGGCAAGTTTGATGCAAAGAACAAGCCGTCACATTCTACCAACTTCAAGAAGAATTCTCATAACGGGAAGGGATACAAACCTCAATTTTGGTAGCACCGCACAAAATTTATATGGCTGCATCTACCTGCTGTCAGCTAACCTCATGGTGCTCCAGGTATTCCTACATTCGTAACTAGGTACAATGACCACCGCAAGATGAAATTAGCTTATTCGTACGTTGACTTGCTGAATGCAGTGCGGAACGATCCTGTCATGTGTGGAGGAGCAAACAAGCAGTGCAGCCGAAGGTGGAAATCAACCAAGGACTTATGAAATTATATATAATCTTCCTCAGGCAGGTCAGTATCCCCTTCGTCCAGATGATCGTGTTTTGTCATGCCGAGCTATTGATATGTGCTACTGTTTTGCAACACCGTTTAAGTATAGCTACTGTTTTCCTATCTTTTCAGATTCAGGACAATGAATATGATTTCAGGGGAACTGCACAATATGGACTCATGTTGAGTCATCTCTATTGCCTCATGTGTTTGCTGCAAATGTGTCAGCATCAATTGCAAGATGAGGCAGCTAGCTAGCTGTGGAGTTGCCAACATGCTCAAAGTGCTCGCAACATTGAGAAGAAACAAGCATGCCCAGGAAATTAATGCGTGCGCAGGGAGGCCCTTTGCTCAGAGAAGCATCGACCGATTTTCTTTATTTCCACACCTTCTCACAGCTTTGTATTGGTTATAGTATGGTGAATCATTGAGATGCATAGACATGCTGAACTTTTGTTCTTCTGAATGTTAGTATGCATACCGTATCTTCTGAAGCTTAGTTTAATGTGAGTGTCTGCATCCAGTACCGCATCCTCTAATTTGGTGGATGCACACAGAGAAAATAAATCTCCTTAATTTACTCCATAACCACCCTATTAAATAGGCCTAGTAACAAACCAGGCTCATGCAGTGGCCAGCGGGCACATGCATCCTGCATGCATGGCCAGTCAGCCAAGTCCATGCGCCAGCTCCAATGTAGCAATGCAAAAGAAGAGAGCGGTTCTTGGGGAAAAGCGAGTAGTTAGTGCAGCGGGCCTTATAAACACGAACAGCTCGCTCTCCCGCTTCCGTCTCCCCACCCCCCAATTCCCCCCGCTCCCCAATCTTCCTCACTCGTCTAGAAAACCCCGCTCACCTTCTTCCTCACTCTTACAGAAAACGCCTGCTCCTCTTCTTCCACTCCTACAAAAATCCCCAGCCCTCCTTCTTCCCCACTCGCACTGCCACTAGGCTCGTCTCTGGCTACTCTGCTCAAACCCGTGAGCTCGACGCGACGCCCACAAGGAAAGTGGAGTCGTCTGGCCCCAATGCCAAGAAGATGAGGCTCCCGCCAACGGCGATGCCGGTTGTAGATCGCGCACCTGGTAGCGCGGGGAGAAGCGGCGAGCCCCACCCCCACCCAGATCTGAGGAACCGGTAGAATCTCCGGTGGACCGCATCAGCGATCTCCCGGACATTATCCTTGAGGAGATCATCTCGCTTCTCCCCACCAATGATTGCTACTGCACACAAGTCCTCTCAACTCGGTGGTGCCCTCTATGGCACACCGCGCCCCTCAATCTCAATTGTCGTCAGATATCTGTCCTTCCTGAATTTGATCTCCTTAGAGCCATCATCTCTTCTCACCAGCAGGGCCCCATTCAATGCCTCTGCATCCCGACACGCTACCTGTTGTCCATACCCGGCAAGGTGGATGCTTGGATGACATCACCTGAATTCAGAAAACTCCAGCAGTTTGAGTTGTACCATTACCACAAAAGTTTCATACCACGAACACACCAAGAATTTGTGCCCACACCACCATTGTCCATCTCGCAGTTTTCCTCCTCTCTCCACACTGCCACCTTCGCCCGGTGCCATCTACCAGACAATCTGGTACAAATGCTTCGACTCCCACTGCTAAAAAAACTTTCGCTTGTGGTGGTTTATCTGTCGGAGGCCTCACCGCACAGCATCATCCACTCCAGTTGCCCTACCCTGGAGCGCTTGCTGATTGTTTTGGGAATAGGAATCGGTATCAGTTGTCTCCAACTAAAGTCGCCTCACCTTAAAAGCATTGGAATTTGTATTAAAGGACAGCAGCTCATCATCGAAGATGCCCCTTCACTTGAAAGGTTGCTCCTTCATAGTTGTTATACACCTTCAGAAATAGCTGTCATCTCTGCGCCCAAACTGGAGACCCTGGGTGTAATTCGTGACCCTTTAATAATCACAAGGAGTTGGTGTTTGGCTCCTCACTTTTCAGGTACCGTATATTATCATCTACACATTTGTAATCATATGCTGCATTTTTCATTTGTGCGCATAAGTTTTATATCATCTTGGAGTACACTTTGGGTACTAATATTATGTTATATGCTCAATGAAGAGTTCGTCCATTGATAGCCTATCAATGTTGCTGGATTCTATCAAGATCATATATATCAGAATATATAGTTTTGATCTGGACATAATTATTGGCCTGCTGCGATGCTTTCGATCTCTGGAGAATTTATGCATAGAGGTGATGATTTCATGCACATTGAAAGCCCATATATATTGTACTAGAATTAACTATTCAGCTGTCGTTCTTTCGACATACTCTTTTTTTCAGACCTTAACTGTTTTAAATCTTCATGTCTACTTAGGCAGAACCACATGGAGAAAAACATATAACCAATCAGTGGCGTAATAAGCACAAGGATTTTCTCAGTTCTCATGACATTCGTTTGAGGAAAATAACGATGGGACGATATACATCCAACCAGGCAAACAGAAGCTTTGTCACATTCTTCCTGTTGAATGCGAGGTTACTATTGTCCATGAGGCTTAATTTTTACAGCAAGAGATTTCTCACAGACAGACATGTTGAACAGCAAAAAAAAGAAGTTTGAGGTGGACAAATGGGCTTCTAAACATGCTTGGCTTCTATTTACAACAAGTTTTAGTCATCCTGGAATAAAAATTTTTGCACAGGATGTTGATTTTATGGATCAGACCGATCCATTTGTTTGTGACTGCAAAAAAGAGTGGTTGGGTTAGATGTTACTGTCATGTTCAATCTGGGTTTTGTCTAAAAATTTGATGAACAATTAATCCTTGGGCTTTTTGTACCATTTGTATGCTTGAGTTGCATGTTGTTGCCCTCGTACTCCCCTCCACCTGCCACTACACTGCCGCATCTTCAACGGCTGATGTTCGTTCCCGTCCGAGGCCTCGCCGTCGTTCTCCGCCTTGGTTTGCTCGCTGTGCCCGCCGCCATCTGGCGTTGTCAACATGGTCAACAACCAAGAGGAATTGGAAGATGAATGTACGTGGAGAGGCTGACAGTAGGGACCCACCCGGGTCATTGCATTTCGCAAGCAGGTGCCTCGTTATTATAAGAAAAAAGTACTTCCTCCTAATTGTTTGACAACTAGGTCCCACGCCATTGTCAATGTAGTCAATAAACGAGAAAATTACACAACGAGCGGATAACACCAGGGACCCAGCTGTCGGATGTTGGGTTCCAGCATACCCTTAAGGTTCGAACTCTGCGGTGCGCGCGAAGATCTTCCCCCTACCAATCCACGTCCGATCGCCTCGCGAGAATCTAAGCTAAACGATGAACAACACAAGGGACACAAGATTAATACTGGTTCGCGCCACCGTTGTGGTGTAATACCCTACTCTAGTGTGTGGTGAGGTGGATTGCCTCAGGGGCTGATGATGAACAGTACAAGGGGAAGAACAGCCTCGCGAGAGGTGTTCTTGGGCTAGTGCGATGAACTACTTGGGAGAGTTCGATCACCTCCCGATCTTATGGGGACTCTATGAGATGCCCTCTATTGTGGTGGCTAGCTCTATATATAGAGGCCCTGGTCCTCTTCCCAAATATTGAGCGGGAAGGGCGCCAACAATGACCATTTTGAAGGGGAACATCTAGTACAAGTTATCCTGACTAAAGTTGGTCTTCAGCTGCCAAAGGCACTGGTGATGACGCCATCTTGGGCTCCACGGTGACCTTCATCCTGCCGCTCTGCTGGTCTTGGTCTCGTTGCACCGAAACGGTAACCTTTGCCTAATGCCTCAGTACTCCACGCCTGTGCTTGCCCCCCTTGCACCAAAGAAGAAACAAGGACACTATGCAGGCCGGCGCCCACCTAGTCTCGATCGTCACGGCTTGCGTCACGAGAACCTCGCGAGGTACCCTTGCCTTGATCTCTCCGCCTCCTCGCGAGCCTTCCTGGCGAGGCTGCTCCTTAGGAAGCCTTGCGTCATCCTCCCCGTGAGGCTTGGCCCCTCGCGAGGGTCTTGAGTTTGTGTCGATGAAGATGGGCCACACTGGGCCACCACTTGAGCCATGCTGCAGTCCGCAGGCAGACAAGTCTGGGGATCCCCGTTCCCAGAACGCCGACAGTAGCCCCAGGGCCCAAGGCGCGCTCGGACTTGGCTTAGCAGAGAAGCGAAACGGCAAGCGCGGAGCGACGCGGGCCCCAACAGCATGCGGCCTTGGGCGCCACGTGGCGGTTGATTTGACCCGGATGTCTCCGCTTCCCCATGCTGCCTCGGCAACTGCCCGACTTGACAAGTCCCTGCATGCAAAAATGAGTCATGATTACCGTCGATCGTGGAGGCCGACGGTTGGCCTCCTCTGGACTATAAGTACGGACGGGCGAGAGCCCCCGCAGTCCATCTCTTCTTGCTTCACTCCTTCTTCCTCGCCCCTCCTCCATCTTCATGCTATTGGCGCCGATCTGCCGTTTCTCAATGGAAGAGAAAGGGAAGGCCCCCCGAGAGGGTCCCGACCCGCTCCCGCCGAAGAAGCGGCCAGTGCCCGGCCACTGCGACGAGGTCGTGCGGCAGGAGTCGTCGAGGCCTTGGTACGAGCGGCAACCGCCTGGGTTTCCGCTGCCCTTGTACGCCCGGGCTGAGGGCCCTAGAGAAGGAGGCGCTAACCAGCACCGATTGCGCCAACAGCGACACCGGCGAATCACGGCGGTGCGCGTCGTCGCCCCTGGAGTCCATGTCGAGGGCTCTTCTCGCGAGCTCGTGCTTCATGCCACCATGCCCCCAAGCTCTTGGATTCGCCTTCCTCCCTCTTTCACCTTTGAGATGCCGTCGAGGGGGCCTCTTGAGCTCTGGCTGCAGCATGCTGACTGCAGTACCCCTGCGGCCGGAGCGAAGGTTGAGGTTGTCGCTCCGGGCAAGGTCTACATGAACCGGGGCTAGGGCGAGATCGCCTGGGTCTGTCGAACTAGAGGTGCCCTCGTGATTCATTTTTAATACGATGGCACCTCCTTGATGTTCTTCAAGGTCTTCGATGCGGAAGGATGCCGACTGGAGTGCTGCCCCAGGGAAGGCGGCCGGGGCATCAAAGTGGCGAGGGCTAGGCCCGCCAACCGCTTCCTCAGCAGCTCCTCTGGCGGCAGCGAAGACGCTGGAGGGTCCAGCGACTCTCTCGAACTTCTCGTGACTCCGGAGATGAGCGACGACAGCTACGAGCCCCCGAGCTCGCGTCACGCTCGAAGCAGAGCAGCTACATTAGGCCGCCGGCGCGGCTGATCTGGATGGGGTTGGCGCCGGCGCTTGGTGGCCCACTGTTGATGATGGCGTCGACCATGGAGGCGCGCGTAGTTAGCGTCCCTTAGGATTAGCACCTTTTGTTCCCTGCGAGGAATCAAGGAAACACCCCGTGGGGGTATGTAAAGCGTCTGCTATGTCTTTTGTGAATATCATCCTTATGACGGAGTGGTGCGAGATGCTTGTCCTGTCTCGGCTCGGCTCCCCTTTCTATCCTCACGAGGGCTTGATGCTCTACACTGACAAGTCCCAGTCCCCAGGCAGGCTTCAGCCGTTGCTGGTATGCCAGGTCGCGATGCCGTGGTCAAGGCCAGGAGGTGAGCAGCCCGAGGTCCGGTAAGAGCCCCCAAGCCGCGATGCTCAGGAGGTCCCCTTTAGCGCTCAAGCAGCCTCCGCTGGGCGAGAAACAAAGGCAACATCACCGTGACAGAACAGCATTAGTCAGGGGTTTGGTGTCGCGCTAATTTAGCTTTTTTGGGAGCGTGACTTATCTCGGGAGCGTGACTTATCTCGGGAGCTTGGAGTCGTTCCTTGGCAAGGTGCCAGACCTGCGCGTCGGCAGCTGGGATGCCGTTGGGTCAGGCCCTCATGAGCTTCTCCCCTCTTCCCCGCACTTTCCTTCATGCTCTACGTCCTCAGGTCCTGGCCCTCGACGAGCTCAGTCGCCGCTGGTATGACAGGTCGCGATGTCGTGGGTCAAGGCCAGGGGTGAGGGCTGGAGAGCCAGTAAGAGCCCCTGAGTCGCGATGCTCAGGCGACCCCCTTTTAACGCGCGAGCGGATCGCACGGGAGAGGGAGAGAGAGATCTCACGATGCCCCCCACGTTATTCCTTAGGTGGACGCTGTAAACCAACGCGAGGAAAACAAGGACTGCCATTACAATCACCAGCCAGCCATTGGTTGCTCCGAGGGAGTGATTGAGGCACTGAGGGCCTGGTGAGGTAGCGCCTTGCGGGGCTGCCGCGGCCAGAGCTCGACCACTCAGATTTGTCAACGTTGCAGGGACAGACCTGTGCACAAGCGCCGTGCCAGAGCGAGCGGCTCCAAAGGTAGGTGTCAATCGAGCAGGCGATTATCACAGGCGGGTTAAGCATGAAAAGGCAATCCAACTTAGATAGATGCAGGAAAGGCACACGCCACTGGGTCAGGCCCGAGCGGCTTGGGGATGATTCAGCCCCAGGGGCGCCCCCAACAAGGTAAGCTAAAGACATAAGCAAAACGGATACATGCCGCCGGGACAGACCCATGCGACCTGGGAATGATGCAGCCCTGAGGGCGCTCCCAGCTAAAATGAAACTTGAAGGATGTCACCTGATATCGTTGCAGAGCGATTGTTGGAGTAGCTGACGGTGCGTGGTGAAGAAGCCAATCCTCACGAGCCTTCGGAGCTCTGAGCCTTGGGAGGCTCTGGAGGTCCAGGCGGCTCGGCAAGGTCCATCTTCATTTCCTCCAGGAACGCGCGGTGCCTGGCCACCTGAGCCTCCAGAATGCTCCTCATCAGGCGTTGGTGAGCAGAAGCCGCTTTCAGCAGGCTGAAAGGCATGCGAATGTAGCTGTGAGGTGGACCCTCGCAACGTCCCGCGCGCGAAGGCGAGAAGCGCTCCTGAGACGTGACTCGATTGAGCCCTGGGTAGTCGATGTAGACGCGCAGCCCGCCATTCTCGCCTGGATGGGGAGCTACGCCGGGCAGGCGGCGGTTGCCGCGCATGACTCTCGATTCCTGCAGCTCCTGAGTAACCTTGGTGATAAACTCCCGAGGGTTGGGCCCTCCTTGCCTTATGCCTTCCTGAGGGAAGCGTGCCAAGAAGCATGCCTCCAAGTGGTTCCCGAGCGCCTCCCTCGTGATCTTGGCAAAGTCAGTGGCCCTCCAGGAGAGAGCCCCCGAGCCCTGACCGAGGAGGGCGCCGGGAGCGCCCCCCCCCCCCTTGCGACGGAGGGCGGCGCCCCTTGGATGGCGCAGATCCTAGTGCGGCGCCTCCGAAGGTGCCTGCCTCCTGAGACCTTGAGGGCTGCTTCAGGGGGCTGCTTCAGGGAGGTTTCCACTCTTGCTGTCTGGGTCCTCAATTGACGCGACTTGGAAAGCGCGCTCAAGAGAGCACACCGCATCTTTCTCTTCACAGGGGACCGTGATGACTCCGCCACTTCCTGGCATCTTGAGGATGTTGTAGCCATGGTGAGTTACTGGCATGAACTTGGCCAGGGCTGGATATCCGAGGATGGCATTGTACGGCAGGCGAATGTGGGTAACGTCGAAGTCAATGAGCTCGGTATGGTAGTTCTTGCACTGTCCAAAGGTGACAGGGAGGCGGACCTGCCCTATCGGGACAGTGGAACCATCAGTGACTCCTGAGAAAGGCTTGGTCGGCTGAAGTTGATTGTATGGCACTTGGAGACTGTTGAACGTCTCGACGGACAAGACGTTGAGTCCTGCTCCGCCGTCGATGAGGGTCCTGGTAACTTGCACATTGCTGATGACTGGGGAACAGAGCATTGGGAGGACACTGGCTGTTGCTGCACACTTGAGCTGATCCGCTGAGCTGAACGTGATGGCGCACGTCGACCACCAGAGAGGGCGCGTGGCCTCGAGCTTGGGGAGGACTGCATTCACCTCGCGAGCAAACTGCTTGAAGATGCGCTGAGAGGCTGGGGCCTGGGCACCGCCCAAGATGCAAGCGATAGCATGCGGCTCCTGGAAGCCCCCAGCCCCCTCGCCCTGATGATGGTCGTCATTCCTTCTTGGCGGTGGTGGCAGAGGGGGAAGGCCTGCGTTGCCTTGTGGGCGATCCTCATGAGGTTGGTCCCTCCAAGCCTCCTCGCGAGGTTGGTCCTGCTAGCGGTCCTCGCGAGGCCGGTCACGCCACCCTTGGTGAGGGCCATGGTCGTCCCATCGTCCTCCACCTCTTCCTTCGCCTCGGTCGTAGCCCCGATCATTGCGCTCGGGGCGTCGACCGACACGGCCTTCTCACACGGCCCTGAGCTCTTGGCATTCTTTGGTGTTATGGGTGTGGAGATCATGGTACACGCAGTACCGGCTTCCCTTGCACGACTCCGGCTGGTCCCTGCCGTGCTTCGTATCCGGCTCTACTGCGAGCACAACTGCTCCTTTGTGCTTCACGTCCTTGGCTTTGGCTTTCTTCTCTTCTGGATCTGCAGCTGGGAGCTCGAGAAGGGAGAGGCGTCCCTCCTTAGCCCTTGTGCACTTGGTCGCCAGGTTGAATAGCTCCAGAGATGTGCACAGATCTTCGTGGATCGCCAGTTCCTCCTTCATCTTGACGTTGCGGATGCCGTCAGAGAATGTCGAGATGATGGCCTCCTCGGTCACCTTGGGAATCTTGAGGCGAGCGCTGTTGAAATGCTAGATGTACTTCTGCAAGGTCTCTCCGGGTTGCTGCTTGATGCGGCGTAGGTCACTCACGGCCGGCGGACGGTCGTGAGTGACCTGAAAGTTGGTGATGAAGCGGGTGCGCATCTCGTCCCAGGAGGAGATCGTGCCAGGAGGCGGGTTCAGGAGCCAGGTGCGGGCACCGTCCTTGAGCGCCATGGGAAACTAGTTCGCCATGAACTTTTCGTCCCCATTGGATGCTTTGAGGCCCAGCTCGTAGAGCTGCAGGAACTCCGCGGGGTCGGCAGTGCCGTCATAGCGAGGAGGCAGGTCCGGCTTGAACTTGCCCGGCCAGGCGACACTGCATAGCTCGGTGGTGAAGGCGCGGCAGCCTGCGGTGGCCACTGGAGCTCTCTATTGATGCGGGGCTTGCTCCTAGGGATTCCCGCGCGCCGCTGCCTGGAGCAGTGCGGGGTCTTGACGTGCTGGCGCAGGGATGCGGTCATGGCATGCCGGTGCAGGGAGCACGCGAGCACCTTCTTGGGGACGAGGGATTTCTTGGCAGCTCCTTTCCTGTCGCGCAGACGCCGGACGCGGTGGATCTCGTCCAGGGGCCGCACGCCTTGGAGCCAGGGCGCCTTCTTGGGGAGGAGGTGGCGAAGGTACCTCCTGGGTTGCGTCACCCGCACAGGACGGAGGGCGAGGCAGCGAGAGGGACGGTGCAGGGGAGCCCCCTGCGGCGCTGACGAGCTCGGTGATGCGAGCGAGCCACTCCTCGTAGAGGTCATCGACGGGACGGTAGTGCAGGAGCTCACGCGCCAGGAGCAGCACGGCGTGCGCGCCCGTGGGAGCACGACGGGTGTGGGATGACGAACCAGCTGGAGTCAGCGACGGTGTGGTGGTGCGGCCTTCCCGCCGCACCAAGGGATGCAGCAACGAGGCCTGCTGCTCGTTCCCCGCCGGGCCAGTGGCGGCGTTGGCGGAAGGCGACGGGGAACGACAGGGACACCCACCGATGGGAGCCGTCTGGGAGACGCGGGCGGCGAGAGCAGCCCGACGCTCGGCGCGAGCCCGGCGAGTGTCAGCCATGGACACGACGGATGATCGAACACGGAACAGCGGAAGAAAGATTCCGGTGCACCCCTACCTGGGGCGCCAAATGTCGGATGTTGGGTTCTGGCAGACCCTTAAGGTTCAAACTCTGGGGTGCGCACGAAGATCTTCCCCCTACCAATCTACGTCTGATCGCCTCGCGAGAATCTAAGCTAAACGATGAACAACACGAGGGACACAAGATTTATACTGGTTCGGGCCACTGTTGTGGTGTAATACCATACTCCAGTGTGTGGTGAGGTGGATTGCCTCAGGGGTTGATGATGAACAGTACAAGGGGAAGAACAGCCTCGCGAGAGGTGTTCTTGGGCTGGTGCGATGAACTACTTGGGAGAGTTCGATTGCCTTTCGATCTGATGGGGACTCTATGACATGCCCTCTACTGTGGTGGCTAGCTCTATATATAGATGCCCTGGTCCTCTTCCCAAGTATTGAGCGGAAAGGGCGCCAACAACGGCCATTTTGAAGGGGAACATCTAGTACAAGTTATCCTGACTAAATTTGGTCTTCGGCTGCCAAAGGCACTGGTGATGACGCTGTCTTGGGCTCCACGGTGACCTCCATCCTGCCGCTCTGCTGGTCTTGGTCTCGTTGCACCAAAACGGTAACCTTTGCTTGATGCCTCAGTACTCCACACCTGTGCTTTCCCCCCTTGCACCAAAGAGGAAACAAGGACATTGCGCAGGCCGGTGCCCGCCTGGCGCCCGCCTGGTCTCGATCGTCACGGCTTGCGTCACAAGCACCTCGCGAGGTACCCTTGCCTTGATCTCTCCGCCTCCTCGCAAGCCTGCCTGGCAAGGCTGCTCCTTAGGAAGCCTTGCGTCGTCCTCCCCACGAGGCTTGGCCCCTCGCGAGGGTCTTGAGTTTGCGTTGATGAAGATGGGCCACACTGGGCCACCACTTGAGCCACACCGCAGGCTGCAGGCAGGCAAGTCTGGGGACCCCCATTACCAGAACGCCGACACCAGTAGCTCGCCCAGTTGTTTTTTAGTTTCAGAGATGGAGCTCAACTGCACGGTGTGCGGGGGCTGTGGCCTGTTAGCCCACGCTTACGCTTTTATTAAGCACATGACGAGCCCAGTTGTTATATTTTTTCTTTCTGAAATTGGCTAGCCCAGTTCTTTTTTTTGGAGAATACCAAAACCGAGGCCTACTTGCTTTTCTCAGCCCTGCTGGGCTGCAAATCTTTCAAGACGAGGAGGGATGTAAGTTGTAAGAAATGGGCTTCCCCAGAAAATGGGCTATAAGTTGCAAGAAATGGAGTGTAAATTTTTAAACCAAAGCCAACCCGCAATTGCATTAAAACATCATTTTTCAGGATTTGTCTACTCTCTACTCTTATAAAAACCAAAGCCAACTGGCAATTACATTAAAATATCATCTTTTCTCCCACAAGATAAACTACTCATACAAATGCATCTTCATGTTCCGTGCAACGAACGGGCATCTTGCTAGTTAAAATTCTAAATTTCATTCATTTTTTTGCAAAGAATTGTTTTTTGAATTTTATTCTGATATAATTTTTTGAAAATTATTTTTAACGTGACTCAAAATTTCGTGATTAAAAGAGTTCAAACCCCACCGAAATATGCAAAATTTCGTTGAATTTTTTAGCAGTGCCCAGAATATATGGTCTGTAATGCTAATAAAAAGAATATGGGCTTCAAATATCCTTAAGAATTAGCAAATGGATTGTAAATTATTGAAAATAATGGCTAATGGGTTGTATGCTGTTCTCCACAGATTTGGAGGCTGACTTCTGGGCCTACTAGGTTGACGATGACACTGTCCTCAATTTTTTTTGACACGTACGCAAGGCTTTGTCAACTTAGTCAACACACAATAGTGATTGTTGGATATCCATCCAACGGCCATCGTGCTTCTTCAATCTCTGATTTTCCTGCTCCAGCCGCCCAAACCAGCGTCGGCGGGACTGCCTGCTCCCTCCTCCCGTGGCTAGCTGTGTTGCCGCCAGGCCATCCCTCTAACCACCCACACATCCTGTTATTTTTCGGCGACGTCAGCCTCACCCCGCAGCCGACCGGTCAGCGCTCGTACTCCCCTCAGTGTGGGCTTCCGCTGCAGTGGCTTCGCCGACTTCGGATGGTTCTCTTCCTGGGCCTCGCCCTCGTCCACCACGTTTGTGCTCTCGGCGCGACGAGGTCAACATGGTCAACAAACAACAACCATCGGAAGAGGCTGACAGTAGGGGCCCACACAGGGAAATTCCTCCTTATTACGCGCAAAATAATGACTCCTCCACCTGATAGCTGGGACCCACCGGAAGGGCCTTTGTATTTCACGAAAAAAATGCCCCCCCCCCCGCTGTCAGCTCGGACCCACCGGAAATGCCTCCTTATTGTGCACAAAAAATGAATACTCCCCCAGCTAGCTGGGACTCACCTTGGTGGGAGGCTGACTTGTGGGCCTACTAAGTTGACAGGGATGGAGGGCTTTGTGAACTTAGTCAATATGAACAATTCTAGCTCCAGTGACCGTACGATGTCCATCCAACGGTCGTAGTGCTTCTTCAACCTCTGGTCTTCGTGCTCCAGCCGCCCAAAGCAGCGCCGGTCGTGCCGCATGCTCCTGCCTCCCGTGACCGACTATGATGCCGCGGAGGCCTCACCGCCCCCTACTACTCCCACCGCTGGCCAGGCCATCCCTCTACTCACCCACACCCCCTGTTATTCCACGGTGACGGCAGCCTCACACCGCAGCCGAACTAGTGAACCCTCGTACTCCTCTTCACGTGGGCATCCAGTGCTGCGTGTTCCCCCGCTCCGCGTTATCCCCTTCCTAGGCCTTGCCGTCGTCCACCGCCGTGGTGCTCTCAGCGTGGCGTGGTCAATGTGGTCAATGACCGACTTCCATCGAAAGAGTACTATACGTGGAAAGGCTGACAACTAGGTCCATGACAGCCGCAAGGAAGTGCCTCCTTATTACGTGCAAAATAATTATTCCTCCACCTAACAGCGGGGACCCACCGGACGGGCCACCGTATTTCGCGAAAAAAATGATTCGCCCCTGACTGCTGGGACCCACAAGCTACATCTTTGCACGCAAGGAAGTGCGTCCGGGAAAAAATTATTCACCCCCCGACTGCTGGGACCCACCATCTACATCTTCGCATGCAAGGAAGTGCCTGACAGTTGGGACCCACCTGGTCGAAGCGTACGTAGCGTTGTCATTCTGGTCGCGAACGTGTATGTACATACTGGTGGATGTAGAGGCGCGCACATGTCATAGTAGTGGCGCGCACGTGTCATAGTAGAGGCGCGCACATAGCATGTACACGTACGTACATCGGCCAGTGTGCAAGAAAGAAAATACGGCCACGTATGTGTACATATGGGCGGGGTCTCGAACGCCTACTCGCGCATACGTACGGCCAGGGCTCGTGTAGATGGCTGGGTCAGAACGGAGAAACAGCATCTTCGTCGTGTTCATGGGGAGCCAACCGGCTGGGTCGGAATAGAATGCATCGTCGTGTTCATCGGGAGGGCTTGGACGGAACAGGCGATGGAAACGAGGCCTGGCGTACCGTAGAATGGGGGAAACGGCCTTGTGTTCGACCGGCCATGTTCGAAACGGGATCCTGTTCATTGAGAGGGGTCTGGCGTACCGCAAAATGGAGGAAACGGACCTCCTACGGTTTAAACGGGGGTCATGTTGATCGGGAGGGGTGTGGCGTACCGCAAAACGGATGAAACGGACTTGTGTTAGAGCGCTAAGGTCGAAACGGGGGTCCTGTTCATCGGGAGGGGTGTGGCGTACCGCAAAACAGGACTCCACGGGATATTGTTCATCTCCACCATCGACCACCTCCAGCCTCCAAGGGCTCCTGTTCATCCAGCCTCCACCGCGCGCTACTCCACCGGCTACTGTTCAACCACCCCTCCATGGGCACCCCTCCACCATCTACTATTCATCTAGCCCTCCACGGGGTCGTCCTGTTGATCTAGCCCTCCATGGGGCCCTGTTCATCCAGCCCCAACCGGCTCGATCGATCGGGGTCCTGTTCATTCAGAGGCAATGCCACGGGGTCCTATTCATCCACCCCCGCCACTCACTGTCCATCCAACCCCCCCCCCCCAAACGCTCACTGTTCATCCAGAGGCAGCATCGATCGACTTCAGTTAGCAGCAGTAGCAAAGGAATCGCTTGATCGCTCGGGTTCAGTAACGCGTAGCCTGCAGTGCAATCGCTCGGATTCAGTTAGGCGCCGCCTCGCTCGGGTTCAGTTAGAGCCCAACGCCTCGCACACACGCGCGTACGTGTATGAGAGAAACGCGCATCACTCGGCCCTCGGTCACCCACCGTAACCAGGGACTCCCCGAAATTTTCCTCACCCTCGCTTCTACCACAGTTTTTTCTGTCATGGACAGCCCAAAGAATGTCATGCAGCTGCGTCTCCGGCCTGCCCAGGAAGAAAAGCCCATTTTCTGTCATGATTTTTTGTCATAGAAGTAGGAGCCCACCACATCTATGATGATACCGGGTTTTGTCACAATTATCGTCATAGAAGTGTCATAAGTATGACAGAAAAAATTCGTTCGGCCCAAAATGTCACGGATGTGTCTTTTTTTTGCAGTGAAAATATCCACATATCAAATTCACATAATTACTTGCAGCATGATTTATCCCGTGACCTCAAGAACAAAAGTAACTACTCCAAATAATAAACATGCTCATGATCAGAGGAGTATTAAATAGCATCATGGATCTGAACATATAATCTTCCACCAAATAAACCATATAGTGATCAACTACAAGATGTAATCAACACTACTAGTCACCCCCTAGCACCAATCTATAGTTTCGGTAACAAGACTGAATACAAGAGATGAACTAGGGTTTGAGATGAGATGGTGTTGGCGAAGATGTTGATGGAGATTGCCCTCCCCAAGATGGGAGAGTTGTTGGTGATGACGATGACGATGATTTTCCCCTCCGGAAGGGAAGTTCCCCGACAGAATCGCTCCGCCGGAGGGCAAAAGTGCTCCTGCCCAAGTTCCGCCTCAAGATGGCGGCGCTCCATCCCGAAAGCCATATCCTCATTTTTTTTCTAGGTAAAAATGACTTATATACCAGAAGATGGGAACCAGAGGTGCGCTAAGGAGGCTACAACCCACCAGGGCGCGCCTGGGCTGCCTTGCACACCCAGGTGGGTTGTGCCCACCTGGTGGCCTGCTACCTCTTGAGCACTATGTTGGTTTTCCCTTGAAGAGGAAAGGGTGATGCAGCAAAGTAGCATAAGTATTTCCCTCTGTTTTTGAGAACCAAGGTATCAGTCCAGTAGGAGGCTCCTCAAAAGTCCCACGCACCTACACAAACAAACAAGAACCTCGCAACCAACGCGATAAAGGGGTTGTCAATCCCTTCATGGTAACTTGCAAAAGTGAGATCTGATAGAGATAATAAGATAAGATAAATATTTTTGGTATTTTTAGGATATAGATTGGAAAGTAAAAGATGCAAATAAAAGTAGATGGGAAACTTATATGATAAAAGATAGACCCGGGGGCCATAGGTTTCACTAGTGGCTTCTCTCAAGTTAGCATAAGTATTACGGTGGGTGAACAAATTACTGTCGAGCAATTGATAGAAAAGCGCATAGTTATGAGATTATCTAGGCATGATCACGTATATAGGCATCGCGTCTGTGACAAGTAGACCGACTCCTGCCTGCATCTACTACTATTAATACACACATCGACCGACTCCTGCCTGCATCTAGAGTATTAAGTTCGTGAAGAACAGATCAACGCATTAAGAAAGAAGACATGATGTAGAGGGATAAAATCATGCAATATGATATAAACCCATCTTTTTATCCTTGATGGCAACAATACAATACGTGCCTTGATGCCCCTGCTGTTACTGGGAAAGGACACCACAAGATTGAACCCAAGGCTAAGCACTTCTCCCATTGCAAGAAAGATCAATCTAGTAGGCCAAACCAAACTGATAATTCAAAGAGACTTGCAAATATAACCAATCACACATAAAATAATTCAGAGGAGATTCAAATATTTATCATAGATAAACTTGATCATAAACCCACAATTCATCGGATCTCGACAAACACACCGCAAAAAGAGTTACATCGAATAGATCTCCAAGAAGATCGAGGAGAACTTTGTATTGAGATTCAAGGATAGAGAAGAAGCCATCTAGCTAATAACTATGGACCTGAAGGTCTGTGGTAAACTACTCACAACTCATCGGAGAGGCCTTGGAGATGATGCAGAGGCCCTCCGTGGTCGATTCCCCCTCCGACGGAGCACCGACGAAGGCTCCAAGATGGGATCTCACGGATATAGAAGGTTGCGGCAGTGGAAATAGTTTTTTGTGGTGCTCCTGGATGTTTTTAGGGTACGTGGATATATATAGGCGAAGGAGGTAGGTCAGGGAGCCACGAGGGGCCCATGAGGGTGGGGGGCACGCCGGGCACTCTCGTGGCTGCCTCGGTTACTTCTTGACGTCTACTCCAAGTCTCCTAGATTGCGTTTGTTCCAAAAAGATCGCTCCCGAAGGTTTCATTCCATTTGGACTCCGTTTGATATTCCTTTCCTTCGAAACACTGAAATAGTCAAAAAAACAGCAATTTGGGTTGGGCCTCCGGTTAGTAGGTTAGTCCCAAAAATGATATAAAAGTGTAGAGTAAAGCCCATAAACATCCAAAATAGGTAATATAATAGCATAAAATAGTCAAAAATTATAAATACGTTGGAGATGTATCAAGCATCCCCAAGCTTAATTCCTGCTCGTCCTCGAGTAGGTAAATGATAAAAACAGACTTTTTTGATGTGGAATGGTACCAACCATTATTCTCAGTGTAATTTTTTTATTGTGGCATGATTGTTCAGATCCAAATGATTCAAGATAAAAGCTTATAAAACATAAAAATAGTAATACTTCAAGCATACTAACAAGTAATCATGTCTTATCAAAATAGCATAGCTAAAGAAAGCTCATCCCTACAAAATCATATAGTTAGGCCATGCTTCATTTTCATCACACAAAATACTCCCATCATGCACAACCCCGGTTTCATCCAAGCAATTGGTTCATACTTTTTAACGTGCTTCAGCTTTTTCAACTCTTACGCGATACATGAGCGCAAGCCATGGACATAGCACTATATGTGTAATATGGTGGTGGTTGTGAAGACAAAAAGGGAGAAGATAGTCTCACATCAACTAGGCATGTCAACGGGATATGGAGATGCCCGTTAATAGATATCAATGTGAGTGAGTAGGGATTTCCATACAACGGATGCACTAGAGCTATAAATATATGAAAGCTCAACATTAAGAAACTAAGTGGGTGTGCATCCAACTTGCTTGCTCACGAAGACCTAGGGCATTTTGAGGAAGCCCATCATTGGAATATACAAGCCAAGTTCTATAATGAGAAATTCCCACTAGTATATGAAAGTGACAACATAGGAGACTCTCTATCATGAAGATCATGGTGCTACTTTGAAGCACAAGTGTGGAAAAAAGATAGTAGCATTGTCCCTTCTCTTTTCTCTCGTTTATTTTAATTTTTTTTATTTTTTTTTGCTTTCCTTTTTTAATTTGGTGGGCTTCTTTGGCCTCTCTTTTTTGTATGGGCTTCTTTGGCCTCTTTTATTTTTATAAAGTCCGAAGTCTCATCCCGACTTGTGGGGGAATCATATTCTTCATCATCCTTTCCTCACTTGGGACAATGCTCTAATAATGGAGATCATCACACTTTTATTGATTTACAACTCAAATATTACAACTCAATACTTAGAACAAAATACGACTCTACGTGTATGCCTCCGGCGGTGTATCGGGTTATGCAATGAACCAAGAGTGACATGTATGAAAATTTATGGAGGTGGCCTTGCCACAAATACGATGCCAACTACATGATCATGCAAAGAGTAATATGACAATGATGGGGCATGTCATAATAAATGGAATGATGGAAAGTTGCATGGCAATATATCTGGGAATGGCTATGGAAATGCCATAATAGGTAGGTATGGTGTCTATTTTGAGGAAGGTAAATAATGGGTGCATGATACCGGCGAAAGTTGTGCGGTATAATAAAGGCTAGCAATGTGGAAGGGTGAGTGTGCGTATAATCCATGGACTCACATTAGTCATAAAGAACTCATATACTTATTGCAAAAGTCTACTTGCCCTCGAAGCAAAGTACTACTACACATGCTCCTAGGGGAAGGGTTGGTAGGAGTTAACCATCGCATGATCCCAACCTCCACTCATAAGGAAGATAATTAAAAGAGCACCCCATGCAACAAATTTGTCACATAACTTTTACCATACGTGCATGCTACGGGACTTGCCAACTTCAACACAAATATTTCTCAATTTCATAATTACCCAACTAGCATGACTCTAACATTACCACCTTTATATCTCAAAATAATTATCAAGCATCAAATTGATCATAGTGTTTAATGCACTTTCTATGATAGTTTTTATTATACCAAACTTGGATGTCCATCATTCTAGGACCAATTTTATAACCATAGCAAATACCATGCTGTTCTAAAATACTCTCAAAATAATATAAGTAAAGCATGAGAGATCAACAATTTCTACAAAATCAAGCCACCGCCGTGCTCTAAAAAGTATAAGTGAAGCACATAGAGAAAAACTATCTAACTCAAAAGATATAAGTGAAGCACATAGAGTATTCTAATAAATTCCAAATCATGTGTGTCTGTCTCAAAAGGTGTGTACATAAAGTATGATTGTGGTAAACTAAAAATCAAAGACTCATATCATACAAGACGCTCCAAGCAAAACACATATCATGTGGCGAATAAAAATATAGCTCCAAGTAAAGTTACCGATAGACGAAGACGAAAGAGGGGATGCCTTCTGGGGCATCCCCAAGATTAGGCTCTTGCCACTCCTTATTCCATAGTCCATGAAATCTTTACCCAAAACTTGAAAACTTCACAACACAAAACTCAACAAGAAATATCATAAGCTCTGTTAGTGCAAGAAAGAAAAACCACCACATAAGGTACTGTAATGAACTCATTTTTTATTTACATTGGTGTTAAACCTACTATATTCCAACTTCTCTATGGTTCATACCCCCCGATACTAGCCATAGATGCATCAAAATAAGCAAACAACACACGAAAAACAGAATCTGTCAAAAACAAAACAGTCTGTAGCAATCTGTAACTTTTGAATACTTCTGGAACTCCAAAAATCCTAAACTAAACTGGTGGACGTGAGGAATGTGTACATTAATCATCTGCAGAAAGAATCAACTAAATATCACTCTCCAGTAAAACATGGCAGCTAATCTCGTGAGCGCTAAAGTCTCTGTTTTTTATAGCAAGATCATGAAGACTTGACCCAAGTCTTCCCAAAGGTTCTACTTGGCACAAACACTAATTAAAACATAAAACCACATCTAACCAGAGACTATATGAATTATTTATTACTAAACATAAGCAAAAAGCAAGAAACAAAAATAAAATTGGGTTGCCTCCCAACAAGCGCTATCGTTTAACGCCCCTAGCTAGGCATAAAAGCGAGAATAGATCTACATATTGCCATCTTTGGTATTCAAATCATAAGTAGCTCGCATAATAGATTCATAAGGTAATTTTAATTTCTTTCTAGGGAAGTGTTCCATGTCTTTCCTTAATGGAAATTGGAATCTAATATTCCCTTCCTGCATATCGATAATTGCGCCAATCGTTCTAAGGAAAGGTCTACCAAGAATAATAGGACATGAAAGATTGCAATCTATATCAAGAACAATGAAATCTACGGGCACATAATCCCTATTTTCAACAATAAGAACATCATTAATCCTTCCCATAGGTTTCTTAATAGTGGAATCCGCAAGGTGCAAGTTTAAAGAGCAATCATCAAATTCACGGAAACCTAGCACATCACATAAAGTTTTTGGAATCATGGAAACACTAGCACCCAAATCACACAAAGCATAACATTCATGATCTTTAATTTTAATTTTAATATTAGGTTCCCACTCATCATAAAGTTTTCTTTGGATAGAAACTTCCAATTCAAGTTTTTCTTCATAAGATTGCATCAAAGCATCAACGATATGTTTGGTAAAAGCTTTATTTTGTCTATAAGCACGAGGAGAATTCAACACGGATTGCAACAAGGAAACACAATCTATTAAAGAACTGTTATCATAATTAAATTCCTTGAAATCCATAATAGTGGGTTCAATGCTATGTAAAGTTTTGATTTCTCCAATCCCACTTTTACCAAATTTAGCATCAAGATCTAAAAACTCCAAATCATGGGGACGCCTTTTAACTAAATTTGAATCATCTCCAGTCCCATCATTATCAAGATTCATATTGCAAAACAAAGACTTAATAGGAGACACATCAATAACTTTTAGATCTTCATCATCATGTTCATGGAAACTAGAAGAACATGCTTTTATAAAGCAATCTTTCTTAGCACGCATCCTAGCGGTTCTTTATTTGCACTCATCAATGGAAATTGTCATGGCTTTGAGAGACTCATTGATATCATGCTTGGGTGGAATAGATCTAAGTTTCAAAGAATCAACATCAAGAGAAATTATATCCACGTTCCTAGCCAATTCATCAAATTTAAGCAATTTTTCTTCAAGCAAAGCATTGAAATTCTTTTGAGAGATCATAAATTCTTTAACACTATTCTCAAAATCAGAGGGAATCTTGTTAAAAATTCCATAAGAATTGTTGTAGGAATTACCATAATTATTAGAGGAATTACTAGGAAATGGCCTAGGATTAAAGTTTCCTATATACGTGTTGTTACCAAAATTATTCCTACCAACAAAATTCACATCCATAGATTAATTATTATTCTCAATCAAAATAGACAAAGGCGTATCAATAGGATCAATAGGAGCACTCTTAGTAGCAAACAATTTCATAAGTTCATCCATCTTTCCACTCAAAACATTAATTTGTTCTATCGCATGAACCTTTTTACTAGTAGAACTTTCGGTGTGCCATTGAGAATAATTAACCATAATATTATCTAGGAGTTTGGTAGCTTCTCCTAAAGTGATTTCCATAAAAGTGCCTCCCGCGGTCGAATCTAAAAGATTTCTAGAAGCAAAATTCAATCCAGCATAAAAACTTTGTATGATCATCCATAAATTCAAACCATGAGTAGGGTAATTGTGAATCATTAATTTCATTCTTTCCCAAGATTGGGCAACATGCTCATGATCAAGTTGTTTAAAATTCATAATATCGTTTCTAAGAGAGATGATCTTAGCAGGAGGAAAATACTAAGAGATAAGAGCATCTTTGCACTTGTTCCATGAATCAATACTATTTGTAGGCAAAGACGAAAACCAAGTTTTAGCACGATCTCTAAGTGAAAACGGAAATAACTTCAATTTAACAATATCATTATCCATATCTTTCTCCTTTTGCATATCACACAAATCAACAAAGTTGTTTAGATGAGTAGCTGCATCTTCATTAGGAAGGCCGGAGAATTGATCTTTCATAACAAGATTCAACAAAGCAGCATTGATTTCACAAGATTCAGCATCATTAAGAGGAGCAATCGGAGTGCTAAGTAAATCATTATTATTGGTATTGGAAAAGTCACACAATTTGGTATTATCTTGAGCCATCGTGACAAGCAATCCAACACACAAGCACACAAAAGACAAGCGAAAAGAGAGGCGAACGGGAAAGAGAGGGCGAATAAAACGGCAAGGATGAAGTGGGGGAGAGGAAAACGAGAGGCAAATGGCAAATAATGTAATGCGAGGGAGATGAGTTTGTGATGCGTACTTGGTATATCTTGACTTGAGCGAAGACCTCCCCGGCAACGGCACCATAAATCCTTCTTCCTACCTCTTGAGCACTGCGTTGGTTTTCCCTTGAAGAGGAAAGGGTGATGCAGCAAAGTAGCGTAAATATTTCCCTCGGTTTTTGAGAACCAAGGTATCAATCCAGTAGGAGGCTCCTCAAAAGTCCCACGCACCTACACAAACAAACAAGAACCTCGCAACCAACACGATAAAGGGGTTGTCGATCCTTTCACGGCAACTTGCAAAAGTGAGATCTGATAGAGATAATAAGATAAGATAAATATTTTTTGTATTTTTATGATATAGATTGGAAAGTAAAAGATGCAAATAAAAGTAGATGGGAAACTTATATGATAAAAGATAGACCCAGGGGCCATAGGTTTCACTAGTGGCTTCTCCCACGATAGCATAAGTATTACGGTGGGTGAACAAATTACTGTCGAGCAATTGATAGAAAAGCGCATAGTTATGAGATTATCTAGGCATGATCATGTATATAGGCATCACGTTCGTGACAAGGAGACCGACTCCTGCCTGCATCTACTACTATTACTCCACACATCAACCGACTCCTGGCTGCATCTAGAGTATTAAGTTCATGAAGAACAGAGTAACACATTAAGAAAGTTGACATGATGTAGAGGGATAAACTCATGCAATATGATATAAACCCCATATTTTTATCCTCGATGGCAACCATACAATACGTGCCTTGCTGCCCTTGCTGTCACTGCGAAAGAACACCGCAAGATTGAACCCAAAGCTAAGCACTTCTCCCATTGCAAGAAAGATCAATCTAGTAGGCCAAACCAAACTAATAATTCGAAGAGACTTGCAAAGATAACCAATCACACATAAAAGAATTCAGAGGAGATTCAAATATTTCTCATAGATAAACTTGATTATAAACCCACAATTCATCGGATCTCGACAAACACACCGCAAAAAGAGTTACATTGAATAGATCTCCAAGAAGATCGAGGAGAACTTTGTATTGAGATTCAAAGAGAGAGAAGAAGCCATCTAGCTAATAACTATGGACCCGAAGGTCTGTGGTAAACTACTCACAACTCATCGGAGAGGCCTGCGAGATGATGTAGAGGCCCTCCATGGTCGATTCCCCCTCCGGCGGAGCGCCGGCGAAGGCTCCAAGATGGGATTTCGCGGATACAGAAGGTTGAAGCGGTGGAAATAGTTTTTCGTGGTGCTCCAGGATATTTTTGGGGTACGTGGATATATATAGGCGAAAAAGGTAGGTCAGGGGAGCCACGAGGGGCCCACGAGGGTGGGGGGCGCGCCTGCCCCCTGAGGGTGCGCCGGGCACCCTCGTGGCCGCCTTGGTTACTTCTTGACGTCTACTCCAAGTCTCCTGGATTGCATTTGTTCCAAAAAGATCGCTCCCGAAGGTTTCATTCCGTTTGAACTCCGTTTGATACTCCTTTCCTTTGAAACACTGAAATAGGCCACATAAACAGCAATTCGGGCTGGGCCTCTGGTTAGTAGGTTAGTCCCAAAAATGATATAAAAGTGTAGAGTAAAGCCCATAAACATCCAAAACGGGTAATATAATAGCATGGAACAATCAAAAATTATAGATACGTTGGAGACGTATCATGGCCCCCCTCGGTAGTTATTGGCTCCAATATTTCTTAAGTATTCCATAAAAAGTCTCCGTGAAGTTTTAGCTTGTTTGGAGTTGTGCACAATAGGTGGCCTGACGTAGCTTTTTTAGGTCCAGATTTTCAGCTGCCGGAATTCTCCCTCTTGGTGTATACCTTGCAAATTTTGAGAAAAAAGCATTAGAATTACTCCAAAACATTATTATGGATAAAAACATTATATAATAGTAAGAAAACATGATGCAAAATGGATGTATCACCCGCCAGGAGTAACGACCACCAGCGGGTGTGTCCGGGGCATTACAACTGTGAAGGGGGGCACAACACACGGCTAAGAAACAATTGTTGTGCTTTGGGGTGCCCGTCGCCCCCGTATATAAAGGAGGAGAGGTAGGAGGTTGCGGCCAAGGAGGGGCGCACCATAGGGGGAGCCCAACTAGGATTCCCAATCCTAGTTGGACTCCCCTTCCTTTTCCAAGAGGGGAAGAGAGGGAAGGAGGAGAAGAGGGAGAAGGAAAGAGGGGGGCGCCACCCCCTCCCTAGTCCAATTCGGACTTGCCATGGGGGCGGGCGCATCCACCCCTTGCGGCCCTCCTCTCCTTTCCACTAAGGCCCATGAAGGCCCAATACTTCCCAGGGGGTTCCGGTAACCCCTCGGTACCCCAAAAAATATCCGAACCTCTCCGAAACCATTCCGGTGTCCGAATACCTTCGTCCAATATATCAATCTTTACCTCTCGACCATTTCGAGACTCCTCGTCATGTCCGTGATCTCATCCGGGACTCCGAACAAACTTCGGTCACCAAAACACATAACTCATAATACAGATTGTCATCGAACGTTAAGCGTGCGGACCCTACGGGTTCGAGAACTGTGTATACATGACCGAGACACATCTTCGGTCAATAACCAATAGTGGAACCTGGATGCTCATATTGGCTCGTACATATTCTACAAAGATCTTTATCGGTCAAACCACAAAACAACATACGTTGTTCCCTTTGTCATCGGATGTTACTTGCCCAAGATTCGATCATCGGTATCATCATACCTAGTTCAATCTCATTACCGGAAAGTCTCTTTACTCGTTCCGTTATGCATCATCCCGTAACTAACTCATTACTCACATTGCTTGCAAGGCTTATAATGATGTACATTATCGAGAGGGCCCAGAGATACCTCTCCGATACATGGAGTGACAAATCCTAATCCCGATCTATGCCAACTCAACAAACGCCTTCGGAGACACCTGAGCATCTTTATAATCACCTAGTTACGTTGTGATGTTTGATAGCACACAAGGTGTTCCTCCGGTAATCGGGAGTTGCATAATCTCATAGTCAGAGGAACATGTATAAGTCATGAAGAAAGCAATAGCAGTAAAACTAAACGATCATAATGCTAAGCTAACGAATGGGTCTTATCCATCACATCATTCTCTAATGATGTGATCCCGCTTATCAAATGACAACACATGTCTATGGTTAGGAAACTTAACCATCTTTGATTAACAAGCTGGTCAAGTAGAGGCATATTAGGGACACTCTTTTTGTCTATGTATTCACACATGTACTAAGTTTTCGGTTAATACAATTCTAGCATGAATAATAAACATTTATCATGATATAAGGATATATAAATAACAACTTTATTATTGCCTCTAGGGCATATTTCCTTCAGTTTCCCACTTGCAATAGAGTCAATAATCTAGATTACATAGTAATGATTCTAACACCCATGGAGACTTGGTGTTGATCATGTTTTGCTCGTGGAAGAGGCTTAGTCAACGGATCTACAACATTCAGATCCGTATGTATTTTGCAAATCTATATGTCTCCCTCCTTGACTTGATCGCAGATGGAATTGAAGCGTCTCTTGATGTGTTTGGTTCTCTTGTGAAATCTGGATTCCTTCGCCAAGGCAATTGCTCTAGTATTGTCACAAAAGATTTTCATTGGACCCGATGCACTAGGTATTACACCTAGATCGGATATGAACTCCTTCATCCAGACTCCTTCATTTGCAGACTTCAAGCGAAAGCCGACGTGGGTGTAGACCACGACCTACCTAAACACTTAAGCCTCTAGTCCAGGTTTATCGCCTATTCAGGTTCCATCCGCAGGGAGTCCGGCCGAGGTTTCCCATACGGCCCCGAACGATGTGAACAGGGTTCCCGAGATACCTAACGGGTATTTGGTACACCGTGCCACGTACCTACCGCATCACAGCCCACCCCTACGGTCAGCGTTGTCCACGGCCTCCAGTAGGCTACAAACACCAGATACTACTTGCAACTCCTGGACAGAGAGCTAAGGTGGATAAGAAGTCGAGCGGGGTCATATTTCAGGGCCCAATGTATGGTAGTAGCTAATTCTTAAATCACACATACAGATCTCAGTGCTTAAGGTCGGCTTCAATGAAACAACCCACCATGTACTCCTACATGGCCTCTCATCGATACCTTTACCAAATCGTGTTCACCACACCACTCTCATTACCGACATTAACATTTCACTCTAGCCCATCACCCAGATGAACCAGACCTGACACGACTCTAAGCATAGCAGGCATAGCAAGGTAGGAACAACACATACATATGGCTCAATCAACTCCTACACATGCTAGTGGGTTTCATCTAGTTACTGTGGCAATGACAGGTCATGCAGAGGAAATGGGTTCAACTACCGTAGCACACAGCAGTTTGAATCGCGTTGTCTCAATGCAGTAAAAGAGAGCAGGAGCGAGAACATGGGATTGTATCGATATGATCAAATGGTTGGTTGCTTGCCTGATGGTTCGTTGCACGGATACGATTCTTCGTTAGGGTAATCACGGTACTCCTCGGGGACAGATCCTGTCGCAAAGGATAACGATACACAGGCATCACCAAACAATGTGCAACAATATGATGCATGCATGAAACATGGCAATATGAGTGTGTTGGGCTAATGCAACTAAAGCCAGAAGTGTTTGAACAAATTTGAATCAAAGATTCAAATTTCAAATTCAAATATGGCCTTTTAAGGTGCTTTTCCTTGTTCTGATTAAAACATCAATTTAACTTGTTTGATCATGCATGAAAATAGTACAGATGGATAGATTGGATTTTTCTGATCATTTTTCATATATAATTTGTCCAATTTGGAGTTACAGAATAAAAGTTATGAATTTTTGAAGTTTAAATAATATTCTGGAATTTCCTGATTTAATTTAAATCCAGAAATATCATTTACTGCGTCAGCCTGACATCACAGTGACATCAGCAGGTCAACAGAGCTGGCTCGGGTCAAACCTGACGTGTGGGGTCCACACGTCAGTGTCACAGGGGCTAATCCCGCGTTGACCCCGGGCTGGTTAGCTTTGACTAAGCCCTGGGCCCACTTGTCAGCGTCTGTAGGTGGTGGTTTAGTGGCTAATTAACTAGGCCACGTCAGCTCGCCGGAGTTCTGGCCGGCGGCGACCAACAGTGCGGCGGCGATAGTGGTTTTGGTCGTTTCGGCCACCAAATGGACCGCGGAGATCACCGGAGTGAAGCTGAGGACGACCCGCGGCTCTTGGCGGAGTCCGTTGGGGTCGGGGTGGCCGGAGTTGACGGCGGTGAGCTCGGCTGCGGCCGCCGGGGTTCGGTCGTGCACGGGAGTGGTGCTGGAGCTCGAAGTCGAGCAAAGTGAGGCGCTAGGGATGCTCTACTGGGTTCTGTGAACGCGTTGGACTCGCCGGGGTGACCAAATGGTCACCGGAGCTGCGTCGACGGCGAGCTCGGCGACGGCGGAGGTTCGGCCGTGGTGGAGATGAAGCTACGGTGAGGGATCGAGGGGGAGAAGAGGGGGAAACGGTGGCGTAGCTCACCGCGGTTGCAGTGGGCGTCGAAGCGGGCTCGGGGACGCGCTGGAGACGGCGAATTCGTCGGCGACGGTGGTCGGAGCCCGAAGAGGGGAACGGCGACGTGGCGGCGATGCAGGGCTTCCGGGGACTCGTGGAGCGGTGGGGAGGAAGAGGGAGTCGAGGCGGAGCTTCTGAGCTACTCGGGGGAGCGAGGGGTGGCCGGAGACAGTGGCTACGGCGAACGGCGGCGACGGTGTGCTTCGGTCGAGAGCGAGAGAGAGCGAGGGAGAAACGGGGGGAGAGTGAGCGAGAGCAGGGGGAATCGGGACGGGCTGCGGACGTCGTCCACGCGGCCAGGAGGGCGTCGGCAAGCAGGAGGTGGCCGCGCGGCCGCGCGCGCGCGAGCACGCAGCAGCTTCGGGGCGTGGGGAGGAAGACGACGGGGAGCTACAGTGTTGGGCTGGGTCGGCTGCTAGCTGGGCCGGCCAGCTGGCTAGGCCGCACAGGTAAGTCTTTCCCCTTTCTTTATTTTCTGTTTTCTGTTTTTATTTACTATATCTGCAACTTTGTTGAATTAAATAAAATACCTAGGCAACTCCAAAAATCACCAAACTACTCCTGGTCCATAGTTGGATTATTTCCAACATGAAACATTTTAGTTTGGAGATATTTGAGCATTTAAATATTTTATATAATTTTAAATGCCCAAATTCAAATAGCTATGATTTAATTCAAAACCCTAGGATGGCCTAGGAAAATGTGCACCACTTTTGGCAGAGGTTCTGAACCAAGGCAAAAATGATGGGCATTTTAGAAGGGCATTTCAGGTTCATTGAAAATTATTTTAGTAAACCCTAGTTGGTTTCAGAGGGGACTGGGGTTCTGTCATCCCCATTTCAAGTTTCTGATGAAAGAGTAAACATGATGCAGCACTCTAATGCATGACTAGCTAGGGTGTGACAACTCACCCCCACTCAAAAGAATCTCGTCCCGAGATTTGGGTTCCTCCGAGAAGAAGGCGGGATATTCGAGTCGAAGACGATCCTCCCTTTCCCAAGTTGCTTCATCCTCAGAATGGTGCGACCATTGAACCTTGAGAAACTTGATATTATGACGTCGCGTGGTACGTTCGGTTTGATCGAGGATACGAATGGGGTACTCTCGATATGTAAGATTATCTTGGAGATCAAGCATTTCGTGGTCCACTTCACGGATAGGATCCGAGAAGCAACGCCTGAGTTGAGAAACGTGGAAAACATCGTGAACTCTGGAGAGGTGCGGAGGTAGTTCCAATTGGTAGGCAACTTCTCCTCGTTTGGCAAGAATGCGAAAAGGTCCAATGTAACGAGGAGCCAATTTGCCTTTGATACCGAAGCGATGGGTTCCCTTCAGAGGGGTGACCCGAAGATAAGCCTTCTCGTCAACCTCGAAAGTCATAGCCTTATGCTTTCGGTCATATTGACTCTTTTGACGGGATTGGGCTGTTTTCAACTTTTCACGAACGATACGAACTTGTTCTTCTGCTTCCTGAATCATATCCGGGCCAAAGAATTGTCTTTCCCCGGTCTCTGACCAGTTAAGGGGTGTTCGACATCGTCGTCCATAGAGAACTTCAAAAGGGGCTTTACCCAAGCTAGATTGATAGCTGTTGTTGTAAGCGAATTCGGCAAATGGAAGGCACTTCTCCCAGTCCATTCCGAAAGAGATAACGGAGGCTCGAAGCATGTCTTCTAGAATCTGATTGACGCGTTCCACTTGACCACTTGACTGAGGGTGGAAGGCGGTGCTAAAGGAGAGACGAGTTCCCATAGCATTTTGGAAACTTTCCCAAAATCGAGAGGTGAAAAGACTTCCTCGATCCGAATTGATTTCCAAAGGAACACCATGGAGAGACACTATTCGGGAGATGTATAAGTCTGCCAGCTGACTAGCGGTTATACTCTCACGAACAGGTAAGAAATGAGCTACTTTGGAAAGACGATCGACCACGACGAAAATAGCATTATTCCCTCTTTTGGTCCTGGGAAAACCGGTAATGAAATCCATACCAATTTTATCCCATTTCCATTCAGGAATAGCTAAGGGTTGAAGGGTGCCAGCAGGCCGTTGATGCTCTGCTTTTACACGACGACAGACGTCGCAATTAGCAATATACTGAGCGATTTCTCTCTTCATCCTAGTCCACCAGAACCTCTGGCGTAGGTCCTGATACATTTTTGTGCTACCGGGATGAATGGTGAGAGGAGATTCATGAGCCTCCTTAAGGATCAACTGCCGTAGATGCTGGTTCTTGGGAACCACTAGACGGTCCTCAAAGTACACAACACCATGATCATTTGTGGAGAAACAACTAGCACCTCCGCTAGCAATGTT
Source organism: Triticum aestivum (assembly GCF_018294505.1). Lineage (NCBI taxonomy): Eukaryota > Viridiplantae > Streptophyta > Magnoliopsida > Poales > Poaceae > Triticum > Triticum aestivum. The sequence goes on along the minus strand of NC_057807.1, from coordinate 347,177,955 downwards.
CTCTTTGATTTTAGATATCCCCTTATCTCGCTTTTGGGCAGCGATGATTTGATCCGTAAGAGTAGGTTTTGCTACCAAGGTGGAGAGAAAACCTTGAGGAACAATGTGAAGGTTAAGCCTTCGAAATTCCTCATGGAGAAGCGGTTGACTTCGTTGTAACATCAGGTTGTTACAATAAGATTTACGACTTAGCGCATCAGCCATGACGTTGGCTTTCCCTGGGGTATAGGTTATCCCTAAGTCGAAGTCTGTGATCAATTCAACCCAACGTCTTTGCCTGAGATTCAGATCCGGTTGGGTGAAGATGTACTTCAGACTTTGGTGATCAGTAAATATTTCGCAACGATTACCGAGAAGGTAATGTCGCCAGGTCTTAAGTGCATAGACTACGGCTGCAAGTTCTAAACCATGAGTAGGATAATTCTCCTCATGTGGGTGCAATTGCCGTGAAGCGTAAGCAATTACGTGTCGATCTTGCATAAGAATGCAACCTAGTCCTTGTCGCGAGGCGTCGCAGTAGATAACAAAGTCCTTGGAGAAGTCTGGCGGTACCAGCACGGGAGCAGAGGTCAGGCGTCTTTTCAGTTCCTGAAAACTGTGCTCACATTGTGGAGTCCATTCGAACTTCTTATCTTTCTTGAGGAGTTCGGTTAGAGGTTTGGCAACCTTGGAGAAGTTCTCGACAAAGCGACGGCAATAGCTCGCTAAGCCTAGAAAACTCCGAACTTGCTTGACCGATTCGGGTGGAGTCCAATCAAGGACGGCTTGAACTCGCTCAGGGTTAACAGCAATACCTTTACCAGATATTACATGACCCAGATAGGTCACTTCTGATAACCAGAATTCACATTTAGAAAATTTGGCATAAAGGCGATGCTCTCGAAGTTTCTTCAACACTAGCCTTAGATGTTCGGCATGTTCTTCCTCGTTCTTGGAGTAGATGAGTATATCATCGAGATAAACTACGACGAATTTATCCAAATACTCCATGAAGATTGAGTTCATTAACCGAGAAAAAGTGGCTGGAGCGTTGGTTAATCCGAAGGACATGACGGTGTACTCGTATTGGCCATAACGAGTAACAAAGGCCGTTTTAGGAATGTCCCCGTTTCTGATTTTGATTTGATGGTAGCCCAACCTCAAATCCATCTTAGAGAAGACTGAGGATCCAGCGAGCTGATCATACAGGTCGTTGATCCTGGGAAGTGGATATTTGTTTTTGATTGTGACCAAATTGACAGGTCGGTAATCTACAACCATCCGGTCCGTACCATCTTTCTTCTTGACGAATAGGACGGGGCAAGCCCACGGAGATGAACTAGGTCGGATGAAACCCTTTTTCAAGGATTCATCGAGTTGTTTCTTAAGCTCGGCTAGTTCTAGGGGTGCCATTTTGTAAGGTCTTCTAGCAATCGGAACGGTTCCGGGGATGAGGTCTATTACGAACTCAACATCCCTGTCAGGTGGAACACCTGGCAATTCCTCTGGAAAGACATCCGGAAAGTCACGGACTACCGAAACGTCCTCAAGGTCTGGCAAAGGGCTGGCGTTAAGAGAATATAATTGTCGCTTGGCTATTCGAGTCAAAACATTGACTATCTTCCCCGAAGGATGGGTGAGTTGAACGGTCCTAGAGAAGCAATCAATTTTGGCTTGATGAGCTGACATCCAGTCCATACCCAAAATGATATTAATATCTGAAGATTTAAGGGCTATCAAAGATGCGAGGAAAACAAGTCTATCGACTTGGATTTCATTTCCATGGCTTACTCTAGAAGTTTGCCATTTGGATCCCGGAGTTTGAATTACCATGGAGGATGGCAAGTCACAGAATGCAACGTTATGCAAACGAGCATAATTTTCAGATATAAAAGAATGAGAGGCTCCTGTATCGAAAAGAACAGATGCCGGGTGGCAATTAACAAGAAGCGTACCGAGAACGACGTTGGGATCTTCTTGAGCTTCTTCGGCAGAGATACAATTGACCTGGCCACGTGAAGCGGTGACCGGTTTGGCATGGAACACCTTCCCTGTCGGCTTGCCACGGCCAACAGCTTTAGCAGATTGATTGGGGTTGGTCTGGGGACACTCACGCATATAGTGACCAGATTCCCCACACTTGAAACAAGTCACGGAACTGGTACGTGGAGGAGCATTATTGGTTGGACCCCCATAGGGCTTGGCTGGAGCAGACTGTTGAGCGGGGCGAGGCGCCTGGAAGGATGGCCTCGGTGTGAACCTGGGTGGCAGGGCGGTGTTGGGTACCCACACGCGGCGCTTCTGAGGACCAGCACCGGATGAGGAACCCATGTCACGTCCATGCTTGCGTGTTGCGTCGTAGTCAGTCTGACCAGTTTCAGCACTGATGGCTTTGTTGACAAGTTTCGAAAAGGATGTGCACTCATGCAGACGGAGGTCGCGGCGAAGCTCAGGACTAAGGCCCTTGCGGAACCTTGCTTGCTTCTTGGCGTCAGTAGAAACTTCCTCGGTTGCATATCGTGCAAGATTACCAAACTCCCTGCTATAGACATCCACAGAAAGTCGGCCTTGGGTGAAATTGCAAAATTCTTCACGCTTACGGTCCATGAGACCCTCCGGAATGTGATGTTCACGGAAAGCCTCACTGAACTCAGCCCAAGTAGTGACATGGCCCGCTGGGCGCATAGCTCCATAATTCTCCCACCATAGACTGGCGGGGCCTTCAAGATGATATGCAGCAAAGGTGACCTTGTCAGCCTCCGCTACCAGCGCGGAACGCAGTTTGTGAGAGATACTGCGAAGCCAGTCATCAGCGTCGAGAGGTTCGACGGAGTGGTGGAACGTGGGTGGATGCAATTTGATAAAATCACTGAGTGACACCACGTTAGCCCTCTGATGGTGTGCTGTGTTCTGTTCAATACGCTCCAACAAACGGTTTGTCTCCCGCTTGTTTTTCTCAGCTTCCATCATAACCTCGGCTAGTGAAGGAGGTTGAGGCAGATGTTCATTTCTGGCTTCACTGCCTTCGGCCTGCTCTTGGGAAGCAGGGTTAGCGCGCGTGTTGACCATCCTAGGTAAACAAGACAATGATTTAGTCAGAATGATAAAATTCCGACATAGGATACATAATGTAAGGAATAATTCGGAATGCAAGATGATCATCCGTATGACATGGTAGATACAGAAACTGCTTCTTTATTCCATCGTCATACACACCATACAGGTTTAGTACAAGACCAAGCAAGTACTAATACGGTGAAAAGAGGATTACATCTCATCGGAGGCATCCCAAGCTCCTATACATTATTTTTCTACATCTCCGGAAAGAGTACAAACTAGGTCATATCCCACGAGACACGCAGGACAACAGACGACACAGCTAGTGCGAACTAGTGATACTACTACTAACTCAGACCGATCCGTAGTAGTCCTCGTAGAAGTCACCTTCATAGCCTGGAAGCTCAACATGTTCATCCGGAAACAGACGATCTCGCGGAGCTTGTGGACCATAGGGGCTAGGATGAGGCCTTGGACCAACAAACGGTGGCCTACGGGGACCGCGAGGTGGGGTGATGCCTCCTACATCACGCCAAACCATCACGTCCGGCAGAGCAGATCTCACTGGATAGAGATCGCGCATATCTGAATATCCAGCTTGCACCGCCGGTGCGAACCGAGTCAAAGTGGCCCAGTGGTCGGCACGGGTATTGAAGAGCTCTAACCTTAAGGCCCGATTTTCACGGTCCTTATCCTCGAGCATCTCAGCAATGGTGCGAGTCCGTGAATCCTCCTGAGTGGAGTCAGCATAGATAGCCTGGAGATACCCTTGTGCTCCCGGAAGTGATCCTGGCATATACCGGAAGTCAGAGTCCCGAAATAACCCAGATCTGACTCGCATAATGGTCATCATAGAGTAGGCGGCATCCTGCACAGCCATCTCGATAGTAACCCCGAGTCCATAGGAGCAGTGAAGAGGCTCAGTGGATCCAGGATAAGATGGAAATATCCTGACAGTGCAGAGATACTGGCTTTGATTAAAGTCTCGGAATTGCTCTTCGACCGTGTACTCAGGATACCAGCGGTATCCAGCCTCAGTCATTACCCTGACCAACTTAGCAGTATGGCCGGGTACATCTAGGCATCGAGTCAGGCGAACCACTTGATTGAGGTCGCGAGTGGCCATCTGAAAGCATAATCATAATGCAAAGGCATTAGAATTTCTAGCAAAATTTCGGCAGCATAACAGCTGTAAATGCTCAAAAAGGATATTGAGACATTTGACAAAGGATTTCGTACACACTCAACATCATCATATCAAGTCTTGAAACCATCCCTACAACATAATGTGGTAGTAGAACTGAACTAGGCTGATAACCATCAAACTTATAAGGTACTACTGATTAGTAACACGTGATCCTGATAGAGAGAACAGATCCTAATTCCTTAACCCCCGGTGGAAGAATGAACTGACTCAGATCAGAAAGTCATAAGGTATAAGGAGTAAAAAGAGCCTTACGTTCCAACCCACAAACAATTCCCCTACATATAACTAAAGAATTTCTAGACTCAACATCGACCAGTTTGGCTTGGAGAACCTACAGGCAGTCCGGCTCTGATGCCAATGCTGTCAGGACCCCGACTCGATGTCACATCGATCTAGCTGGTAACACCTCATATCACTTTGCGGCCTCACGCACGGTATCCCCACGGGTGTCGTCTTACCCTTTTCCCGGGACCGTTTGCGCCTTTTGGCTCACGTATATGATAGTGTCGCTAGCATCCATATGATAAAGAGCCCGGGCTGACATGACTAGTCGTAAACCCAAAGTGGCACAGACTTACAGGGACAGGCATCCATGACCCAGCTTCGAACGTGTCGGTCATCAGCAAGTGGGTCTGGGCTGTAGCACTGGGCTAGCAGGACTCCGGTAAACCGGGCTGTAGCGGGCTAACAGGACTCCGGTACTCAAAGCGTGACATTTCCCCGAAGGGACAGACACAGGAACGAAGAAGGACACATGCCGGCCAGCCTAAGTGTTCCAGAGCAGTAGCAAGCTACCATGGCTCAGCGGTAACACTAAAGGGACCGTTTGCGCCTTTTGGCTCACGTATATGATAGTGTCGCTAGCATCCATATGATAAAGAGCCCGGGCTGACATGACTAGTCGTAAACCCAAAGTGGCACAGACTTACAGGGACAGGCATCCATGACCCAGCTTCGAACGTGTCGGTCATCAGCAAGTGGGTCCGGGCTGTAGCACTGGGCTAGCAGGACTCCGGTAAACCGGGCTGTAGCGGGCTAACAGGACTCCGGTACTCAAAGCGTGACATTTCCCCGAAGGGACAGACACAGGAACGAAGAAGGACACATGCCGGCCAGCCTAAGTGTTCCAGAGCAGTAGCAAGCTACCATGGCTCAGCGGTAACACTAGGAGACATTTCCCGGTAAGAGAGGCTACTAAAGATAAACAACTAGATAGTCAGATCCCACACATACCAAGCATTTCAATCATACACACAATATGCTCGATATGTGCAAATACAACGAAGCATCACAACATGACTCTACGACACAAGTACTTTATTTAAGGCTCAGTGAGCCATACATAACATACACACAAAGGTACGGGTCTCACGACCCAACATACAAGTCATACAGTCATACAAGCCAACAGCGGAAGTAACTTGTCTGGGTACAGACAACTAGTAAAATAAAAGAGGCTTGGAAAGCCTGGCTATACTATGTGGTCCTTCACAAGCTCAGGGTCACCACCTGGGTCTTTAGCCTACTCGTTGATGTCAACGTCTACATAGAACCCATCAGAAGGGGTTGCAGCGTCTTCTGTAAAAATGTAGATTATGGCAACATGAGTACAAAGGTACTCAGCAAGACTTACATCAGATCCTACATACATGCATAGTATCAAGAAGGGTTGGTGGAGTTATTGCAGCAAGCCAGCTTTGACTCTTGGCTAGACCATCCTACGATACTCCATTTGAAACAGTTTTGCGCACACGAGTCCACTATTCACCACTTCAATACACTACCGAGGATCCACCTCCGTCTTCCTACGGAGAGCCATCCTCGGCACTCACACTTATCTTGAGGCTTTTATTAGTATCCATTTACTTGTCTATGAACTGTATAGGCAACCAAGTAGTCCTTTACCGCGGACGCGGCTATTCGAATAGATCATGTTAACCCTGCAGGGGTGTACTTCCTCATACATGTTTCCACCACTTAGCGTCTGCACACGACATGTGCTCGGCAGACTTCAAGCGAAAGCCGACGTGGGTGTAGACCACGACCTACCTAAACACTTAAGCCTCTAGTCCAGGTTTATCGCCTATTCAGGTTCCATCCGCAGGGAGTCCGGCCGAGGTTTCCCATACGGCCCCGAACGATGTGAACAGGGTTCCCGAGATACCTAACGGGTATTCGGTACACCGTGCCACGTACCTACCGCATCACAGCCCACCCCTATGGTCAGCGCTGTCCACGGCCTCCAGTAGGCTACAAACACCAGATACTACTTGCAACTCCTGGACAGAGAGCTAAGGTGGATAAGAAGTCGAGCGGGGTCATATTTCAGGGCCCAATGTATGGTAGTAGCTGATTCTTAAATCACACATACAGATCTCAGTGCTTAAGGTCGGCTTCAATGAAACAACCCACCATGTACTCCTACATGGCCTCTCATCGATACCTTTACCAAATCGTGTTCACCACACCACTCTCATTACCGACATTAACATTTCACTCTAGCCCATCACCCAGATGAACCAGACCTGACACGACTCTAAGCATAGCAGGCATAGCAAGGTAGGAACAACACATACATATGGCTCAATCAACTCCTACACATGCTAGTGGGTTTCATCTAGTTACTGTGGCAATGACAGGTCATGCAGAGGAAATGGGTTCAACTACCGTAGCACACAGCAGTTTGAATCACGTTGTCTTAATGCAGTAAAAGAGAGCAGGAGCGAGAACATGGGATTGTATCGATATGATCAAATGGTTGGTTGCTTGCCTGATGGTTCGTTGCACGGATACGATTCTTCGTTAGGGTAATCACGGTACTCCTCGGGGACAGATCCTGTCGCAAAGGATAACGATACACAGGCATCACCAAACAATGTGCAACAATATGATGCATGCATGAAACATGGCAATATGAGTGTGTTGGGCTAATGCAACTAAAGCCAGAAGTGTTTGAACAAATTTGAATCAAAGATTCAAATTTCAAATTCAAATATGGCCTTTTAAGGTGCTTTTCCTTGTTCTGATTAAAACATCAATTTAACTTGTTTGATCATGCATGAAAATAGTACAGATGGATAGATTGGATTTTTCTGATCATTTTTCATATATAATTTGTCCAATTTGGAGTTACAGAATAAAAGTTATGAATTTTTGAAGTTTAAATAATATTCTGGAATTTCCTGATTTAATTTAAATCCAGAAATATCATTTACCGCGTCAGCCTGACATCACAGTGACATCAGCAGGTCAACAGAGCTGGCTCGGGTCAAACCTGACGTGTGGGGTCCACACGTCAGTGTCACAGGGGCTAATCCCGCGTTGACCCCGGGCTGGTTAGCTTTGACTAAGCCCTGGGCCCACTTGTCAGCGTCTGTAGGTGGTGGTTTAGTGGCTAATTAACTAGGCCACGTCAGCTCGCCGGAGTTCTGGCCGGCGGCGACCAACAGTGCGGCGGCGATAGTGGTTTTGGTCGTTTCGGCCACCAAATGGACCGCGGAGATCACCGGAGTGAAGCTGAGGACGACTCGCGGCTCTTGGCGGAGTCCGTTGGGGTCGGGGTGGCCGGAGTTGACGGCGGTGAGCTCGGCTGCGGCCGCCGGGGTTCGGTCGTGCACGGGAGTGGTGCTGGAGCTCGAAGTTGAGCAAAGTGAGGCGCTAGGGATGCTCTACTGGGTTCTGTGAACGCGTTGGACTCGCCGGGGTGACCAAATGGTCACCGGAGCTGCGTCGACGGCGAGCTCGGCGACGGCGGAGGTTCGGCCGTGGTGGAGATGAAGCTACGGTGAGGGATCGAGGGGGAGAAGAGGGGGAAACGGTGGCGTAGCTCACCGCGGTTGCAGTGGGCGTCGAAGCGGGCTCGGGGACGCGCTGGAGACGGCGAATTCGTCGGCGACGGTGGTCGGAGCCCGAAGAGGGGAACGGCGACGTGGCGGCGATGCAGGGCTTCCGGGACTCGTGGAGCGGTGGGAGGAAGAGGGAGT
>NC_057807.1:347085421-347154736 GCF_018294505.1 Triticum aestivum | reverse complement strand
CGTTATCTCTTTCGGAATGGACTGGGAGAAGTGCCTTCCATTTGCCGAATTCGCTTACAACAACAGCTATCAATCTAGCTTGGGTAAAGCCCCTTTTGAAGTTCTCTATGGACGACGATGTCGAACACCCCTTAACTGGTCAGAGACCGGGGAAAGACAATTCTTTGGCCCGGATATGATTCAGGAAGCAGAAGAACAAGTTCGTATCGTTCGTGAAAAGTTGAAAACAGCCCAATCCCGTCAAAAGAGTCAATATGACCGAAAGCATAAGGCTATGACTTTCGAGGTTGACGAGAAGGCTTATCTTCGGGTCACCCCTCTGAAGGGAACCCATCGCTTCGGTATCAAAGGCAAATTGGCTCCTCGTTACATTGGACCTTTTCGCATTCTTGCCAAACGAGGAGAAGTTGCCTACCAATTGGAACTACCTCCGCACCTCTCCAGAGTTCACGATGTTTTCCACGTTTCTCAACTCAGGCGTTGCTTCTCGGATCCTATCCGTGAAGTGGACCACGAAACGCTTGATCTCCAAGATAATCTTACATATCGAGAGTACCCCATTCGTATCCTCGATCAAACCGAACGTACCACGCGACGTCATAATATCAAGTTTCTCAAGGTTCAATGGTCGCACCATTCTGAGGATGAAGCAACTTGGGAAAGGGAGGATCGTCTTCGACTCGAATATCCCGCCTTCTTCTCGGAGGAACCCAAATCTCGGGACGAGATTCTTTTGAGTGGGGGTGAGTTGTCACACCCTAGCTAGTCATGCATTAGAGTGCTGCATCATGTTTACTCTTTCATCAGAAACTTGAAATGGGGATGACAGAACCCCCAGTCCCCTCTGAAACCAACTAGGGTTTACTAAAATAATTTTCAATGAACCTGAAATGCCCTTCTAAAATGCCCATCATTTTTGCCTTGGTTCAGAACCTCTGCCAAAAGTGGTGCACATTTTCCTAGGCCATCCTAGGGTTTTGAATTAAATCATAGCTATTTGAATTTGGGCATTTAAAATTATATAAAATATTTAAATACTCAAATATCTCCAAACTAAAATGTTTCATGTTGGAAATAATCCAACTATGGACCAGGAGTAGTTTGGTGATTTTTGGAGTTGCCTAGGTATTTTATTTAATTCAACAAAGTTGCAGATATAGTAAATAAAAACAGAAAACAGAAAATAAAGAAAGGGGAAAGACTTACCTGTGCGGCCCAGCCAGCTGGCCGGCCCAGCTAGCAGCCGACCCAGCCCAACACTGTAGCTCCCCGTCGTCTTCCTCCCCACGCCCCGAAGCTGCTGCGTGCTCGCGCGCGCGCGGCCGCGCGGCCACCTCCTGCTTGCCGACGCCCTCCTGGCCGCGTGGACGACGTCCGCAGCCCGTCCCGATTCCCCCCTGCTCTCGCTCACTCTCCCCCCGTTTCTCCCTCGCTCTCTCTCGCTCTCGACCGAAGCACACCGTCGCCGCCGTTCGCCGTAGCCACTGTCTCCGGCCACCCCTCGCTCCCCCGAGTAGCTCAGAAGCTCCGCCTCGACTCCCTCTTCCTCCCCACCGCTCCACGAGTCCCCGGAAGCCCTGCATCGCCGCCACGTCGCCGTTCCCCTCTTCGGGCTCCGACCACCGTCGCCGACGAATTCGCCGTCTCCAGCGCGTCCCCGAGCCCGCTTCGACGCCCACTGCAACCGCGGTGAGCTACGCCACCGTTTCCCCCTCTTCTCCCCCTCGATCCCTCACCGTAGCTTCATCTCCACCACGGCCGAACCTCCGCCGTCGCCGAGCTCGCCGTCGACGCAGCTCCGGTGACCATTTGGTCACCCCGGCGAGTCCAACGCGTTCACAGAACCCAGTAGAGCATCCCTAGCGCCTCACTTTGCTCAACTTCGAGCTCCAGCACCACTCCCGTGCACGACCGAACCCCGGCGGCCGCAGCCGAGCTCACCGCCGTCAACTCCGGCCACCCCGACCCCAACGGACTCCGCCAAGAGCCGCGAGTCGTCCTCAGCTTCACTCCGGTGATCTCCGCGGTCCATTTGGTGGCCGAAACGACCAAAACCACTATCGCCGCCGCACTGTTGGTCGCCGCCGGCCAGAACTCCGGCGAGCTGACGTGGCCTAGTTAATTAGCCACTAAACCACCACCTACAGACGCTGACAAGTGGGCCCAGGGCTTAGTCAAAGCTAACCAGCCCGGGGTCAACGCGGGATTAGCCCCTGTGACACTGACGTGTGGACCCCACACGTCAGGTTTGACCCGAGCCAGCTCTGTTGACCTGCTGATGTCACTGTGATGTCAGGCTGACGCGGTAAATGATATTTCTGGATTTAAATTAAATCAGGAAATTCCAGAATATTATTTAAACTTCAAAAATTCATAACTTTTATTCTGTAACTCCAAATTGGACAAATTATATATGAAAAATGATCAGAAAAATCCAATCTATCCATCTGTACTATTTTCATGCATGATCAAACAAGTTAAATTGATGTTTTAATCAGAACAAGGAAAAGCACCTTAAAAGGCCATATTTGAATTTGAAATTTGAATCTTTGATTCAAATTTGTTCAAACACTTCTGGCTTTAGTTGCATTAGCCCAACACACTCATATTGCCATGTTTCATGCATGCATCATATTGTTGCACATTGTTTGGTGATGCCTGTGTATCGTTATCCTTTGCGACAGGATCTGTCCCCGAGGAGTACCGTGATTACCCTAACGAAGAATCGTATCCGTGCAACGAACCATCAGGCAAGCAACCAACCATTTGATCATATCGATACAATCCCATGTTCTCGCTCCTGCTCTCTTTTACTGCATTGAGACAACGCGATTCAAACTGCTGTGTGCTACGGTAGTTGAACCCATTTCCTCTGCATGACCTGTCATTGCCACAGTAACTAGATGAAACCCACTAGCATGTGTAGGAGTTGATTGAGCCATATGTATGTGTTGTTCCTACCTTGCTATGCCTGCTATGCTTAGAGTCGTGTCAGGTCTGGTTCATCTGGGTGATGGGCTAGAGTGAAATGTTAATGTCGGTAATGAGAGTGGTGTGGTGAACACGATTTGGTAAAGGTATCGATGAGAGGCCATGTAGGAGTACATGGTGGGTTGTTTCATTGAAGCCGACCTTAAGCACTGAGATCTGTATGTGTGATTTAAGAATCAGCTACTACCATGCATTGGGCCCTGAAATATGACCCCGCTCGACTTCTTATTCACCCTAGCTCTCTGTCCAGGAGTTGCAAGTAGTTTCTGGTGTTTGTAGCCTACTGGAGGCCGTGGACAGCGCTGACTGTAGGGGTGGGCTGTGATGCGGTAGGTACGTGGCACGGTGTACCGAATACCCGTTAGGTATCTCGGGAACCCTGTTCACATCGTTCGGGGCCGTATGGGAAACCTCGGCCGGACTCCCTGCGGATGGAACCTGAATAGGCGATAAACCTGGACTAGAGGCTTAAGTGTTTAGGTAGGTCGTGGTCTACACCCACGTCGGCTTTCGCTTGAAGTCTGCCGAGCACATGTCGTGTGCAGACGCTAAGTGGTGGAAACATGTATGAAGAAGTACACCCCTGCAGGGTTAACATGATCTATTCGAATAGCCGCGTCCGCGGTAAAGGACTACTTGGTTGCCTATACAGTTCATAGACAAGTAAATGGAAACTACTAAAAGCCTCAAGATAAGTGTGAGTGCCGAGGATGGCTCTTCCGTAGGAAGACGGAGGTGGATCCTCGGTAGTGTATTGAAGTGGTGAGTAGTGGACTCGTGTGCGCAAAACCATTTTAAGTTGGAGTATCGTAGGATAGCCTAGCCAAGAGTCAAAGCTGGCTTGCTGCAATAACTCCACCAACCCTTCTTGATACTATGCATGTATGTAGGATCTGATGTAAGTCTTGCTGAGTACCTTTGTACTCATGTTGCTATAATCTACATTTTTACAGAAGACGCTGCAACCCCTTCTGATGGGTTCTATGTAGACGTTGACATCAACGAGTAGGCTAAAGACCCAGGTGGTGACCCTGAGCTTGTGAAGGACCACGTAGTATAGCTAGGCTTTCCAAGCCTCTTTTATTTTACTAGTTGTCTGTACTCAGACAAGTTACTTCCGCTGCTGGTTTGTATGACTGTATGACTTGTATGTTGGGTCGTGAGACCCGTACCTTTGTGTATGTTATGTATGGCTCCCTGAGACTTAAATAAAGTACTTGTGTCATAGAGTCATGTTGTGATGCTTCGTTGTATTTGCACATATCGAGCATATTGTGTGTATGATTGAAATGCTTGGTATGTGTGGGATCTGACTATCTAGTTGTTTATCTTTAGTAGCCTCTCTTACCGGGAAATGTCTCCTAGTGTTACCGCTGAGCCATGGTAGCTTGCTACTGCTCTGGAACACTTAGGCTGGCCGGCATGTGTCCTTCTTCGTTCCTGTGTCTGTCCCTTCGGGGAAATGTCACGCTTTGAGTACCGGAGTCCTGTTAGCCCGCTACAGCCCGGTTTACCGGAGTCCTGCTAGCCCAGTGCTACAGCCCGGACCCACTTGCTGATGACCGACACGTTCGAAGCTAGGTCATGGATGCCTGTCCCTGTAAGTCTGTGCCACTTTGGGTTTACGACTAGTCATGTCAGCCCGGGCTCTTTATCATATGGATGCTAGCGACACTATCATATACGTGAGCCAAAAGGCGCAAACGGTCCCGGGAAAAGGGTAAGACGACACCCGTGGGGATACCGTGCGTGAGGCCGCAAAGTGATATGAGGTGTTACCAGCTAGATCGATGTGACATCGAGTCGGGGTCCTGACAAGCATCCCACTTATGATTAACCTCTATTGCAAGCATCCGCAACTACAAAAAGGAGTATTAAGGTAAACCTAACCACAGCATTAAACATATGGGTCCATATCAGCCCCTTACGAAGCAATGCATAAACTAGGGTTTAAGCTTCTGTCACTCTAGCAACCCATCATCTACTTATTCCTTCCCTATGCCTTCCTCTAGGCCCAAATAATGGTGAAGTGTCATGTAGTCGACGTTCACATAACACCACTAGAGGAAAGACAACATACATCTCATCAAAATATCGAATGAATACCAAATTCACATGATTACTAATAGCAAGACTTCACCCATGTCCTCAGGAACAAACGTAACTACTCACAAAGCATATTCATGTTCATAATCAGAGGGGTATGCATAAAGGATCTGAACATATGATCTTTCACCAAGTAAACCAAATAGCATCAACTACAAGGAGTAATCAACACTACTAGCAACCCACAGGTACCAATTTATGGTTTTCATACAAGATTGGATACAAGAGATGAACTAGGGTTTTGAGAGGAGATGGTGCTGGTGAAGATGTTGATAGAGATTGACCCCCTCTCGATGAGAGGATCGTTCGTGATGATGTTGGTGATGGTTTCCCCCTCCCGGAGGGAAGTGTCCCCGGCAGAACAGCTCCGCCAGAGCCCTAGATTGATTCTGCCAAGGTTCCGCCTCGTGGCGCCGAAGTTTCGTCCCGTAAGCTTTCCCACGATTTTTTCTAGGGGAAAAGTGATGATATAGCAGAAGATGGACGTCGGAGGCCCACCAGGGGGCCTAGGAGATAGGGAGCCGCGCCCTAGGGGGGGCGCCCCCCGTCTCCTGGACAGAGTGTGGGCCCCCTGGCCTATTTCTTATTCCCATAAATTCTTATTAAATCCAAAAAGTTGTTTCGTGGAGTCTCAGGTCTTTTGGAGTTGTGCAGAATAGGTTTCCAACGTTTGCTCCTTTTCCAGCCAGAATTCCAGCTGCCGGCATCCCCCCTCTTCATGGTAAACCTTGTAAAATAAGAGAGAATAGCCATAAGTATTGAGATATAATGTGTAATAACAGCCCATAATGCAATAAATATTGATATAAAAGCATGATGCAAAATGGACGTATCAACTCCCCCAAGCTTAGACCTCGCTTGTCCTCAAGCGGAAGCCGAAATCAAAAAATATGTCCATATGTTTAGAGATAGAGGTGTCGATAAAAAAATAAAATACGGACATGAGGGCATCATGTCATTCTAATAACAGCAACATATATGGGTTTTGTCATATGATTTCCTATGTTCAAGTAATAAGCAATTCACATTGTCAAGTATGGTTCAAAAACTTCATTGGGAACTAACAAACTATAATCTCAGTCACTGAAGCAATTGCAATTTATCGTAACATCAGAAAGAATCAATAATAGAGCTTTTCAGCAAGCTCACATACTCAACTATCTCGTAGTCCCCTATAATTTTTAACACTCACGCAATACTTGTGGTTATAGAGTTTCAGTCGGACACTGAGAAAGATAGGGGCTTATTGTGTTGCCTCCCAACGTATTCACCTTTAGGTGATGTCAACAGTAATAGCCTATGCCAACTTACATCCAATTGGATATATGTATCATGATCTTTCCAACACGAGGAGCTTGCCAAAGGATAAAAATAAAAAGGGAAAAATGAGGATCACCTTGACTCAAGCATAAAGTAAAAACATAAAGTAAAAGATAGGCCCTTCACAGAGGGAAGCAGAGGTTGTCATGCGTGTTTAGGGTTGATGCATAAAGTCTTAGTGCAAAAGAACGTCACCTTATATTGCCCCTTGTATGTGGACCTTTATTATGTAGTATGTCGCTTTTATTACTTCCACAACAAGTTCGTACAAAGTTTATTTTCTCTGCACTAATAAGTCATACTCCCTCCATTCTGAATTACTTGTCGCACGTATGGATGTATCTAGATGTATTTTAGTTCTAGATACATCCATTTCAACGACGAGTAATTTGGAACGGAGGGAGTACATATTTAGAGAGCAATTTTTATTGCTTGCACCGATGACAACTTACTTGAAGGATCTTACTCAATCCATAGGTAGGTATGGTGGACTCTCATGGCAAAACTGGGTTTAAGGATATTTGGAAGCACAAGTAGTATCTCTACTTGGTGCAAGGAATTTGGCTAGCATGAAGGGGAAAGGCAAGCTCAACATGTTTGGAAGGTCAATGACAATATACTTTAACTGAGATGTCAGAAAACATAAACCATTATGTTGTCTTCCTTGTCCAACGTCAACTCTTTTAGCATGTCATACTTAATTAGTGCTTCACAATCATAAAAGATGTCCAAGATAATATATTTATATGTGAACCCCTCTTTCCTTATCACTTCCTATTAATTGCAACGATGACCAAGGCTACGTTCATCAACTCTCAACAATTTTTATGCCTCATACTCTCTATGTGTGAAGTTATCACTATCCATAAGATCAATATGAACTCTTTTGTTCTTTCTACTTTCTCAAGATCATAGCAACATAGCAAAGCCCTTGACTCAACACTAATCTTTATTATAGATAGCACACGGACTCGATTACATAAAGAGATAACAATGAAAAACTCAAAACTACTTGATATCAAAACTTCGAACTAATAGATCAAGATGCTACTAAAAGGATCGAACTTAATAAAGCGGTAACAATATGAGTGTGATGGTGATACGATACCGGGGCACCTCCCCCAAGCTTGGCAGTTGCCAAGGGGAGTGCCCATACCCATGTGATTATTTCTTCGGAGGTGATGGAGATAGTAATGATGACGGTGGATAATCGCACATCGAGCGTAAAAGCTCCTCCAACTTGCGGATAATGCCCTTGAGCCCAGCAATATGATCTTTCAACAAAATATTCTCCTTTGTGAGGTACTTGTTCTGTATGCGGGCTAACTCAATCATCTTGAAATCTTTAATCTCTATTGGAGTGAAAAGGTTTGGTAAAGGTTGAGGGAGGTCTTCTTCTTTCACCACCGGATCTTGAGCCTCCATGGCCTTCTTGATCCCTTCATCCTTGTTGTTCTCTTCTGGTTCCTCTCTTTTCAACTCTATCTTCAATAGCCAAGCATCCTTGTCTTCATTGTTGGAGGAGGGAGAAGTCATGGTGCTCTAAATCTGCAACAGGAACAGCTCGAAACGAAAATAGAGGATATTTGCGTGATACGGTGGTCAAAACCTTCGGGAGTATATATAATGAATTTTTACCGACCAAAATACGTAACATACAAGAAAACGGAGTCCGGGAGGCACATGAGGTGCCCACGAGACAGGGGGCGCGCCCTCCTCTCTCGTGGGATCCTCGTGCCCCTTTCGGACTACTTTCTTCCTAAAATATTTAAATAATACAAAACTGACAAAAATTGCCATTAGAGTTGTTTTGGAGTCGGTTTACTTACCGTACCACGTACCTATGCCTTTTCGGAGTCTGGAACATTCTGGAAAGTGTCTCTTATGTATTCCTCAGGGGTTATGGTTTCAATAATATTAGTTTCAACATTGATAGGATTACCTGAAATATAATGTTTAATTCTTTGACCGTTTACCACCCTCGGATTTGTGCCTTCGAAGTTGTTGATTTTTATAGCACCAGAACGATAGACCTCCTCGATAACGTAGGGACCTTCCCATTTTGGGAGAAGTTTTCCTGCGAAAAATCTCAAACGAGAGTTGAACAATAACACATAATCTCCTACGTTAAACTCACGCTTTTGTATCCTCTTATCATGCCAGCGTTTGACCTTTTCTTTGAAAAGCTTGGCATTCTCATATGCTTGGGTTCTCCATTCATCAAGTGAGCTAATATCAAATAACCTTTTCTCATCGGCAAGTTTGAAATCATAATTGAGCTCTTTAATAGCCCAATATGCTTTATGTTCAAGTTCAAGAGGTAAATGACACGCTTTTCCATAAACCATCTTATATGGAGACATACCCATAGGATTTTTGTATGCAGTTCTATAGGCCCATAGTGCATCATCAAGTTTTTTGGACCAATCATTTCTAGATCTATTCACAGTCTTTTGCAAAATTAATTTGAGCTCTCTATTGCTCAACTCTACTTGACCACTAGACTGCGGGTGATAAGGAGATGTGATTCTATGATTGACATCATACTTAGCAAGCATCTTACGGAAAGCACCATGAATAAAGTGTGAACCACCATCAGTCATAAGATATCTAGGGATTCCAAACCTCGTAAAAATAACTTCTTTAAGCATTTTAATAGAAGTGTTGTGATTAGCACTACTAGTTGGAATAGCTTCTACCCACTTAGTAACGTAATCAACAGCAACTAAAATATGTGTATAACCATTGGAGGCAGGAAAAGGTCCCATATAATCAAAGCCCCAAACATCAAACGGTTCAATAACAAGAGAATAATTCATAGGCATTTGTTGACGTCTACTAATGTTACCTATTCTTTGACATTCATCACAAGATAAGACAAACTTACAAGCATCTTTGAAGAGAGTAGGCCAATAAAAACCAGATTGTAGTACCTTGTGTGCAGTTCTATCTCCAACGTGGTGTCCTCCATAAGATTCAGAGTGACACTTGCGTAGGATTTGTTCCTGTTCATGCTCAGGCACACAACTTCTAATAATACCATCTACTCCTTCTTTATAAAGGTGTGGATCATCCCAGAAGTAATGTCTTAAATCATAAAAGAACTTTTTCTTTTGCTGGTATGTGAAACTAGGCGGTATATATTTAGCAACAATGTAATTAGCATAATCAGCATACCAAGGAGCAGTACGAGAAGCATTGACAACTGCTAATTGTTCATCAGGAAAACTATCATTAATAGGCAGTGGGTGATCAAGAACATTCTCTAGCCTAGACAAGTTGTCCGCAACGGGGTTCTCAGCTCCCTTTCTATCAATAATATGCAAGTCAAATTCTTGGAGCAAGAGAACCCATCTAATGAGTCTAGGATTAGCATCTTTCTTTTCCATAAGATATTTAATAGCAGCATGATCAGTGTGAATAGTAACTTTTGAATCAACAATATAAGGTCTAAACTTATCACATGCAAACACAGCTGCTAAGAACTCTTTTTCAGTAGTAGCATAATTTCTCTGGGCAGTATCAAGAGTCTTACTAGCATACTGGATAACATTCAATTTCTTATCGACTCTTTGCCCTAAAACAGCACCTATAGCATAATCGCTAGCATCGGACATAATTTCAAAAGGTAAATTCCAATCATGTGGCTGAACAATAGGTGCAGTGATCAAAGCTTTCTTAAGTGTTTCGAAAGCTTCTACACAATCATCATCAAAGACAAAAGGAATATCCTTTTGCAATAAATTAGTCAGAGG
The DNA here is from genome assembly GCF_018294505.1 of Triticum aestivum. NCBI lineage: Eukaryota > Viridiplantae > Streptophyta > Magnoliopsida > Poales > Poaceae > Triticum > Triticum aestivum. Next base: position 347,144,564 of record NC_057807.1, on the reverse strand, counting down.
CCTAGAGATTTTAGAAAAGTCCTTAATGAACCTCCTATAAAAGCCGGCATGACCAAGGAAACTTCTTATACCTTTTATGTCCTTGGGACATGGCATCTTTTCAATAGCATCAACTTTGGCTTTATCAACTTCAATACCTCTCTCGAAGATCTTGTGCCCCAAGACAATTCCCTCATTAACCATAAAGTGACACTTTTCCCAATTCAGGACGAGACTAGTGTCTTCGCATCTCTGCAAAACTCGATCAAGGTTGCTCAAACAATCATCAAAAGAGGATTCATAGACGGAGAAGTCATCCATGAATACCTCACAAATCTTTCACAAAAATCAGAAAATATAGCCATCATGCATCTTTGAAAGGTAGAAGGTGCATTACATAAACCAAAGGCATACGTCTATAAGCAAAGGTACCAAAAGGGCAAGTAAAAGTAGTTTTAGATTGATCCCCCGCTGGTACAGGTATCTGAGAGAAGCCAGAATAACCATCTAGAAAGCAAAAATGTGTGTGTTTGGATAGCCTCTCTAGCATTTGATCAATAAAAGGTAAAGGGTAATGATCTTTCTTAGTGGCTTTATTTAACTTACGGAAATCAATTACCATCCTATAACCTGTAATAATTCTTTGCGGGATCAATTCATATTTATCATTAGGAACAACGGTAATACCTCCCTTTTTAGGGACACAGTGGACAGGGCTTACCCATTCACTATCAGCAACGGTATAAATAATACCTGCCTCAAGGAGTTTTAGTATCTCCTTTCTTACCACTTCCTTCATTTTGGGATTTAATCGTCTTTGAGGATCTCTAACTGGTTTGGCATCTTTCTCCACTGAGATTTTGTGTTGACATAATGTGGGACTAATGCCCTTAAGATCGTCCAGAGTATATCCACTAGCAGCTCAGTGCTTCTTTAGAGTTTTCAATAATCTTTCTTCTTCTTTCTCTGAAAGGTTAGCACTAATAATAACAGGATATATTTCTTTTTCATCAAGATAAGCATACTTAAGATTATCAGGTAATGGTTTGAGTTCAAACACGGGATCACCCTTGGGTGGAGGGGGATCCCCAAGAATTTCAACGGGAAGGTTATGTTTCAGCATAGGTTCTTATTTAAGGAACACTTCATCTATTTCTTCCCTCTCCTTCATAAACATATCGTTTTCATGGTCTAGCAAATATTGTTCTAACGGATCAATTGGTGGAACAGCAATGGAAGCAAGACCAATAATTTCATCCTTACTAGGTGGTTCCCTTTCATGAGGTTGTCTACTAAACTTGGCAAAATTAAACTCATGAGACATACCATCTATGCCAACAGTGACAATATTCCTTTCACAATTAATCTTAGCACTAGCAGTATTCAAGAAGGGTCTACCAAAAATAATGGGACAAAAATCATCTTGTGGGGAACCAAGAACAAGAAAATCAGCAGGGTATTTAATCTTCCCACACAAGACTTGAACATCTCTAACAATCCCAATAGGTTTAATGGTGTCCCTATTGGCAAGCTTAATAGTAACGTCAATGTCTTCTAATTCAACAGGTGCAATATCGTGCATAATTTCTTTATAAAGATCATAAGGTATCGCATTAGCACTAGCACCCATATCACATAAACCATGATAACAATGATCTCCTATTTTAACAGAAATAAGAGGCGTGCCTACAACAGGTCTACATGTCTTAGTATCGGGTCTAGCAATATTAGCAGTTTCACCAAAGAAAGAGATAGCATGCCCATCTAAGTCCTCATCCAAGAGATCTTTAATCATAGCAATACCAGGTTCAACATTAATTTGCTCAGGAGGTGTGTAAGTCCTAGCATTACTCTTAGGAACAACAGTCTAAGCTTTAACATGATCTTTTATCCTAACAGGAAAAGGAGGTTTTTCGACATAAGCAGTAGGAATAATAGGATCACTATATGTAATAGTCTTCTCTTCGACTGTAATAGGTGCAACTACTTTCACTTCAACAGGAGGATTATATTTAAACCACTTCTCTTTAGGGAGATCAACGTGAGTAGCAAAAGTTTCACAAAAAGTAGCTACTATCTCAGAGTCAAGTCCATACTTAGAGCTAAATCCACGGAAAGCATCGGTATCCATAAAAGATTTAACACAATCGAACTTAGGTGCCATACCTGACTCCTTACCATCATCGGAACCCCAATCTTCAGAGTTGCGTTTAATTCTTTTCAATAAGTCCCATTTGAAATCAATAGTCTTCAGCATATAGGAACCAGCACTGGAAGTATCGAGCAAGTTGCGATTATCAAGAGAAAGCCGAGCATAAAAATTTTGAATAATCATTTCCCGAGAGAGCTCATGATTGGGGCATGAATACAACATTGACTTAAGCCTCCCCCAAGATTGAGCGATGCTTTCTCCTTCGCGAGGCCAGAAATTATATATGTAATTACGATCACGATGAACAAGATGCATAGGATAGAACTTCTGGTGAAATTCCAACTTCAGTCGCTTATACTTCCAATATCTCGTATCATCACATAGCCTATACCATGTCATTGCATCTCCCTTCAAAGATAAAGGGAAGACCTTCCTTTTAACAACATCATCGGGAATACCTGCAAGCTTAAATAATCCACAAACTTCATCCACAAAGATAAGGTGTAAGTCGGGATGCAATGTTCCGTCTCCTGCAAAAGGATTAGCTAGCAGTTTTTCTATCATACCCGAAGGAATCTCAAAGTAAATATTTTCATAAAGTACAGTAGGTTGAGGAGCATATATTGGCTCTTCTGGTTGGGGTGAAGATACCCCAAACAATCCCCTCAAAGGATTAGTTTCCATAGTGACAAGTAACAGAAAATTTTAGCACGCTAAATAAATGTTTCCTTACCAAGTTCCACTCACCAAGAGCGCTATGCTCCCCGGCAACGGTGCCAGAAAAGAGTCTTGATGACCCACAAGTATAGGGGATCTATCGTAGTCCTTTCAATAAGTAAGAGTGTCGAACCCAACGAGGAGCAGAAGGAAATGATAAGCAGTTTTCAGTAAGGTTTTCTCTGCAAGCACTGAAATAGTAGGTGATAGATAGTTTTATGATAAGATAAATAGTAACAAGAAAAAGTAAATAAAGTAAATAAAGTGCATCAAGGTGGCCCAATCCTTTATGTAGCAAAGGATAAGCCTGGACAAATTCTAATAATGAAGAAGGAGCTCCCGAGGACGCATTGGGAATTATCGTCAAGCTAGTTTTCATCACGTTCGTAAGATTCGCGTTCGGTACTTTGATAATTTGATATGTGGGTGGACCGGCACTTGGGTACTGCCCTAACATGCACAAGAATCCCACTTATGATTAACCCCTATTGCAAGCATCCTCAACTACAAAAAGGAGTATTAAGGTAAACCTAACCACAGCATTAAACATATGGGTCCATATCAACCCCTAACGAAGCAACGCATAAACTAGGGTTTAAGCTTCTGTCACTCTAGCAACCCATCATCTACTTATTACTTCCATATGCCTTCCTCTAGGCTCAAATAATGGTGAAGTGTCATGTAGTCGACGTTCACATAACACCACTAGAGGAAAGACAACATACATCTCATCAAAATATCGAACAAATACCAAATTCACATGACTACTAATAGCAAGACTTCACTCGTGTCTTCAGGAACAAACGTAACTACTCACAAAGCATATTCATGTTCATAATCAGAGGGGTAATAATATGCATAAAGGATCTAAACATATGATCTTTCACTAAGTAAACCAAATAGCATCAACTACAAGGAGTAATCAACACTACTAGCAACCCACAGGTACCAATTTGTGGTTTTGATACAAGATTGGATACAAGAGATGAACTAGGGTTTTGAGAGGAGATGGTGCTGGTGAAGATGTTGATGGAGATTGACCCCCTCTCGATGAGAGGATTGTTGGTGATGACGTTGGTGATGATTTCTCCCTCCTGGAGGGAAGTGTCCCCGGCAGAACAGCTCCGCCAGAGCCCTAGATTGATTCCGCCAAGGTTCCGCCTCGTGGCGGCGGAGTTTCATCCCGTAAGCTTGCCCACGATTTTTTCTAGGGGAAAAGTGATGACATAGCAGAAGATGGACGCCGGAGGCCCACTAGGGGGCCCAGGAGATAGGGGGCCGCGCCCTAGGGGGGCGCTGCCTGTCTCCTGGACAGGGTGTGGGCCCCCTGGCCTATTTCTTTTGCCCATAAATTCTTATTAAATCCAAAAGGATGTTTCGTGGAGTCTCAGGTCTTCTGGAGTTGTGCAGAATAGGTTTCCAACGTTTGCTCCTTTTCCAGCCAGAATTCCAGCTATCGGCATCCCCCTCTTCATGGTAAACCTTGTAAAATAAGAGAGAATAGCCATAAGTATTGAGATATAATGTGTAATAACAGCCCATAATGCAATAAATATTGATATAAAAGCATGATGCAAAATGGACGTATCAGTACCTCCCTGCTAAACTTATATCAAGGCACACATCAGGTATGGTACACAGCATTGCATACATGATAGAACCTATGGCTGAGGCATAGGGAATGACTTTCATTTTCTCGCTATCTTCTGCAGTGGTCGGGCATTGAGTCTGACTCAACTTCACACCTTGTAACACAGGCAAGAACCCTTTCTTTGGCTGATCCATTTTGAACTTCTTCAAAACTTTATCAACATATGTGCTTTGTGAAAGTCCAATTAAGCGTCTTGATCTGTCTCTATAGATCTTAATGCCCAATATATAAGCAGCTTCACCAAGGTCCTTCATTGAAAAATTCTTATTCAAGTATCATTTTATGCTATCCAGAAATTATATATCATTTTCGATCAACAATATGTCATCCACACATAATATCAGAAATGCTACAGAGCTCCCACTCACTTTCTTGTAAATACAGGCTTCTCCAAAAGTCTGTATAAAACCATATGCTTTGATCACACTATCAAAGTGTATATTCCAAATCCGAGAGGCTTGCACCAGTCCATAAATGGATCGCTAAAGCTTGCACAATTTGTTAGCACCTTTAGGATCGACAAAACCTTCTGGTTGCATCATATACAACACTTCTTTAAGATATCCATTAAGGAATGTAGTTTTGACATCCATTTGCCAAATTTCATAATCACAAAATGCGGTAATTGCTAACATGATTCGGACGGACTTAAGCATCGCTACGGATAAGAAGGTCTCATCGTAGTCAACTCCTTGAACTTGTCGAAAACCTTTTGCAACAAGTCGAGCTTTGTAGACAGTAACATTATCGTCAGCGTCAGTCTTCTTCTTGAAGATCCATTTATTCTCTATGGCTTGCCGATCATCAGGCAAGTCAACCAAAGTCCACACTTTGTTCTCATACATGGATCCCATCTCAGATTTCATGGCCTCAAGCCATTTCGCAGAATCTGGGTTGATCATCGCTTCCTCATAGTTCATAGGTTCGTCATGGTCTAGTAATGTGACTTCCATAACAGGATTACCGTACCACTCTGGTGCGGATCATACTCGGGTTGACTTACGAGGTTTGGTAGTAAATTGATCTGAAGTTTCATGATCATCATCATTAGCTTCCTCACTAATTGGTGTAGGAATCACTGGAACTGATTTTTGTGATGAACTACTTTCTAATTCAGGAGAAGGTACAACTACCTCATCAAGTTCTACTTTCCTCCCACTCACTTCTTTCGAGAGAAACTCCTTATCTAGAAAGGATCCATTTTTAGCAACGAATATCTTGCCTTCAGATCTGTGATAGAAGGTGTAACCAACAGTCTCCTTTGGGTATCCTATGAAGACATATTTCTCCAATTTGGGTTCGAGCATATTAGGTTGAAGCTTTTTCACATAAGCATCGCAACCCCAAACTTTAAGAAATGACAGCTTAGGTTTCTTGCCAAACCACAGTTCATATGGTGTCGTCTCAACGGATTTAGATGGTGCCTTATTTAACCTGAACGCAGTTGTCTCTAAAGCATAACCCCAAACCAATAGTGGTAAATTGGCAAGAGACATCATAGATTGCACCATAGCTAATAAAGTACGGTTATGACATTCGGACACACCATTACGTTGTTGTGTTCCAGGTGGCGTGTGTTGTGAACCTATTCCACATTGTTTCAAATGAAGACCAAACTCATAACTCAAATATTCACCTCCACGATCTGATCGTAGAAACTTTATTTTCTTGTTATGATGATTTTCCACTTCACTCTGAAATTCTTTGAACTTTTTAAATGTTTCAGACTTATGTTTCATCAAGTAGATATACCTATATCTGCTCAAATTATCTGTGAAGGTCAGAAAATAATGATACCCGTCGCGAGCCTCAACACTCATCATATCGCATACATCAGTATGTATTATTTCCAACAAGTCAGTTGCTCGCTCCATTGTTTCGGAGAACGGAGTCTTAGTCATCTTGCCCATGAGGCATGGTTCGCAAGCATCAAGTGATTCATAATAAAGTGATTCCAAAAGCCCATCGGCATGGAGTTTCTTCATGCGTTTTACACCAATATGACCTAAACGGCAGTGCCACAAATAAGTTGCACTATCATTATTAACTTTGCATCTTTTGGATTCAATATTATGAATATGTGTATCACTACAATCGAGATTCAATAAAAATAGACCACTCATCAAGGGTGCATGACCATAAAAGATATTACTCATATAAATAGAACAACCATCATTCTATGATTTAAGTGAATAACCATCTCGCATCAAACAAGATCCAGATATAATGTTCATGCTCAACACTAGCACCAAATAACAATTATTCAGGTCTAAAACTAATCCCGAAGGTAGATGTAGAGGTAGCTCGCTGACGGCGATCACATCGACTTTGGAACCATTTCCCATGTGCATCGTCACCTCGTCCTTTAGCCAGTCTTCATTTAATCTGTAGCCCCTGTTTTGAGTTGCAAATATGAGCAACAAAACCAGTATCAAATACCCAGGCACTACTACGAGCATTAGTAAGGTACACATCAATAACATGTATATCAAGTATACCTTTCACTTTGCCATCCTTCTTATCCGCCAAATACTTGGGGCTGTTCCGCTTCCAATGACCTGTAACGCCCACGATGCGGCTATATCTCCCATGTGTTGAGGCACGACTTAGAGGCATAACCGCATGGTGGTTTGTCACAAGAAGGGTCATCTTCACACAATCCCATGTAATGAACAAGAAAGGGATAAAGAGAGTTGGCTTACAATCGCCACTTCACATAATACTTAAATAAGTCATACATAATCCAAAATACACACATAGACCGACTATGGTCAAATCCAAAAGAAAAGAAGATAACCCCAAATGCTAGATCCCGATCGTCCCAACTAGGAACTACTAATGATCATCCAGAAATGAAACATAGTAATGGCCAAGGTCCTCGTCGAACTCCCACTTGAGTTCGGTAGCATCACCTGCACTTGTATCATCGGCACCTGCAACTGTTTTGGTAGTACCTGTGAGTCACGAGGAATCAGCAATCTCAAAACCCATGAGATCAAGACTATTTAAGCTTATGGGTAGGATGTGGTAATGAGGTGGAGTTGCAGCAAGTGCTAAACAAATTTGGTGGCTAACATATGAGTACAAGAGTAAGATGAGAAACTACGCAACGGTCATGAAGTTAGAAGTGATCAAGAAGTGACCCCGAACTACTTACATTCAAATATAACCCAAACCATGTTCACTTCCCGGACTCCGCCGAAAAGAGACCATCGCGGCTACCACGCGGTTGATTCATTTTAAATAAGTCAAGTGTCAAGTTCTCTACAACCGGATATTAACAAATTCCCATCTGCCACATAACTGCGGGCACGGCTCTTGAAAGTTTATACCCTGCAGGGGTGTCCCAACTTAGCCCATCGCAAGCTCTCACGATCAACGAAGGATATTCCTTCTCCTGGAATAACCCGATCAGACTCGAAATCCCAGATACAAGACATTTTGACAATGGTAAAACAAGACCAGCAAGACCGCCCGAATGTGCCGACAAATCCCGATAGGAGCTGCACATATCTCGTTCTCAGGGCACACCAGATGAAACATCCTACAAGTAAAACCAACCCTCAAGTTTCCCCGAGGTGGCCCCACAGTCTGCTCGGTTCGGACCAACACTTAGAGGAGCACTAGCCCGGGGGGTTAAATAAAGATGACCCTCGGGTTTGCAACCCCTAGGGAAAGTTATAGGTTGTTAGGCAAATGTAAAACCAAGGTTGGGCCTTGTTGGAGGAGTTTTATTCAAAGGGAACTGTCAAGGGGTTCCCGTAACCCCAACTGCGTAAGGAACGCAAAATCAAGGAACATAACACCGGTATGACGGAAACTAAGGCGGCAAGAGTGGAACAAAACACCAGGCATAAGGCTGAGCCTTCCATCCTTTACCAAGTATATAGATGCATTAAAAATAAGATATATTGTGATATCCCAACATAATCATATTCCAACATGGAGCAATCTTTAACTTCACCTGCAACTAACAAAGCTATAAGAGGGGCCGAGCAAAAGTGGTAACATAGCAGAACAACGGTTTGCTAGGAAGGTGAGTTAGAGGCTTGACATGGCAATATGGGAGGCATGATAAACAAGTGGTATGTAGCGCGACATAGCGATAGAACGAACAACTAGCAAGCAAAGATAGAAGTGATATCGAGGGTAATGGTCATCTTGCCTGCAAAGTTCTCAGAGTTGTCGAAAGCTTGCTCCTCGTTAGCGTACTCAATAGGTTCCTCATTCATGAACTCATCTTCCGGCTCTAACCGAAGCAAGAACACAAGCAACGGAACAACAATCAATCACGGTGCAATGCACAAGCAACATGATGCAATACATGGCATGGGATGCAAGGTATGATGTGCAATGCATATGGATACTCCAGAAGGGAAAAGATGGTCAAGGCATAAACTTGGCAAAGCAAGTATGCCACGGGAAAGATTGAGTGATTTCGGTCGAAATCAATATAAGGATCACCGGAAACGGATGCACGGTTTGCAAATGACAAGCAAAACAAGAATGATGCAAAATTGCGCTTAACATCATCGTAGCACTTACAATGCAACAAGAAATTATGCTACAACCCTCCAACAAGAAAACAAAGCAAATGGAATTAAATTACAGGTGAAACTCTAGAAATCATGAACACTGAGTTCCTGCTAGAACTCACTAGAACAAGCTTAAAATAGCATGGCAAAAATGCAAATGATAACAGATTCACAGACTGTGAAAATACTAAACATGGCATAAACAGCATCAGGTAGCAATGTATAGAGCTAGCAAACAACATGCTACAGGAACATATCATGGCAAACAAATACATGGCATGCTAGTACTAAAGGCATAGAACAAAACTCCCTTACTTAACTTTAACCAAAAATGCATGGACAAGATGGTAGCATCAATGCAAACATGGCAAATGATATGATCAGTTTCAGACTTAGAAGAAAAATAGAGCATGGCAGAAACAGATTCATGATAGCAATTTACAAGCTCATGCCACTCACCACAAAGCTAGGTTACTCCATAATAGCAAACTGAGGCATTAATGGATAGAGAAATACCATATCTTCAAAGCACTCTTACTAAACTATCTCAAAATGTGCATGGATCTCATGGTAGCAACAAGACAACATAGCATCACAATATAACAGGAAAAGACTTGGCAAAATATTCTGTGTCTGAAATCAGCAACATCACATAGCCTACTTTGCATGCTTGTAATAGTCACCACATAGCTCATAAAAATACAATGCTTGACCTATGTAAAGATGGCATGAGGGAGCTCATAAAACATGTAGACATCATCCTCGTAGGATGCACACACAAAATGCAATGAAAAAGACAAATCATCAAGTTATGATAAATTCCAGCAGACAACATCATATAGCAATTTTGCAACGAGTATAATGGCATCAATATCGACAGTAAAATGCATGAAAATAACACTAGCATGAAGAGCATCACGAGACGAACAATTCTATGTATCATATGCGCAAAACAGAGTTATGAGCATGAAGATATGGCATGATGAATAGGGCAACAAAATGTTAGGATTTGAGGACTTGGAGAAATTATACCCTTCCAGATCTAGGGTCTCATGCATGGTTTTCGAGGTTCGTCGGGGTTCCGCTAGAGAAGAGGGAGGCGGTGGCCGAAGAAGCTCGAGGGAGGTGGACGCCGGCGAGGGGCCACCGGATGTGGGGCCGGTCGGAGATGGGACGGCGAGGAGGCGGCGCGGCACGGCCGTGGGCGCGCACGGGCGGCGAGGAGAGCTCTGTCCTGGGCGGTGAAGGGCGGCGGCCGACGAAGGGTTCCGGCGGGAAGGCGAGAGGCGACGAGCGGCGGTTGGCGGCGAGGTCGGCGCGGTGGACAACGGAGATGCGCGGTCGGCGGCGGAGGCGGTTCGGGCCTCGCGGGCCCGCTGCGGGCTCATGGGCCGGCGGCACTCGGGGCGGCGGATGTGCCACATGGCAGCCTCAGAGTGGTGCGAGCGGTGGTGCGGGGCGTGTCCGGCGGCGCGGAGGAAGGTGGACTAGGGTTTTTACCCGTGATTTGGAAGGGGGATGCATATTTATAGGTAGGGGGCTAGGAGTGTCCATATGAGATGCGGTTTTTGCCCACACGATCGCGATCCAACGCCGGAGAGCATGGAGGGGGTTTAGATGGGCTAGTGGGATGTTGTGGAGGGGTGTTGGGCTACAAAGAGAGGGGGGTCTTTGCGGTTACCCGGTTAACCGTTGGGACATCAAACGACCTCCAAATAGAACGAATTTTGACAGGCGGCCTACCGGTGATGTACCAAGGCCACTCGACAAATCTCAACCCATTTCGACAATGTTTTTATCCCGCTCACAAAACGAGATCTGAGAGTTACAATGGGTGCATGTGTGAGTGTCGGATTCTGAAACGGACAGCAGGGAAAATGACCGGATGCATGAGACAAACACGAATGCAAATGAGATGCACATGATGACATGACATGAGATGCATGACATGAGAAAAATGAAAAACAAAGACAAAACCCAACCAGGAAGGAAATATCATAACACATAGCCAGAAATGGCAAGAGTTGGAGTTACAATTATGGAAAGTTACATCTGGGGCGTTACATGACCAGTGGTCTTCTTGGGCTTAGGTCCAGACTTGGGCTTCTTCACTTGAGCATTAACTTTCTTGCTGTTCTTCTTAAAGTTCCCCTTCTTCCCTTTACCTTTTTTCTTGAAACTAGTGGTCTTGTTAACCATCAACACTTGATGCTCCTTCTTGATTTCTACCTCCGCAGCCTTTAGCATCGCAAAGAGCTCGGGAATTGTCTTATCCATCCCTTGCATATTATAGTTCATCACGAAGCTTTTATAGCTTGGTGGCAGTGATTGAAGAACTCTGCCGGTGACACTATCATCAGGAAGATTAACTCCCAGTTGAGTCAAGTGGTTGTGGTACCCAGACATTCTGAGTATATGTTCACTGACAGAACTATTCTCCTCCATCTTGCAGCTATAGAACTTATTGGAGACTGCATATCTCTCAATTCGGGCATTTGCTTGAAATATTAACTTCAACTCCCGGAACATCTCATATGCTCCATGACGTTCAAACCGTCTTTGAAGTCCCAATTCTAAGCCGTAAAGCATGGCACACTGAACTATCGAGTAGTCATCAGCTTGCTCTGCCAGACGTTCATAACATCCGGAGTTGCTCCTGTAGCGGGTCTTGCACCTAGCGGTGCTTATAGGACGTAATTCTCCTGTGCAAAAATGAGGATAATCCTCAAGTTATGGACCCAGTCCGTGTAGTTGCTACCATCATCTTTCAACTTAGCTTTCTATATGGACGCATTAAAATTCAAAGGAACGGTAGCACGGGCCATTGATCTACACCAACATGGACATGCAAAAACTATCAGGTACTAAGTTCATGATAAATTAAAGTTCAATTAATCATATTACTTAAGAACTCCCACTTAGATAGACATCCCTCTAGTCATCTAAATGATCACGTGATCCATATCAACTAAACCATGTACGATCATCACGTGAGATGGAGTAGTTTTCAATGGTGAACATCTCTATGCTGATCATATCTACTATATGATTCATGTTCGACCTTTTGGTCTCATTGTTCCGAGGCGATATCTGCATATGCTAGGCTCGTCAAGTTTAACCTGAGTATTCTGCATGTGCAAAACTGGCTTGTACCCGTTATATGTGAACATAGAGCTTATCACACCCAATCATCACATGGTGTGTCGGCACGACGAACTGTAGCAACAGTGCATACTCAGGGAGAACACTTATACCTTGAAATTTAGTAAGGGGTCATCTTATAATGCTACCGCCGTACTAAGCAAAATAAAATGCATAAAAGATAACATCACATGCAATCAAAATATGTGACATGATATGGCCATCATCATCTTGTGCCTTTGATCTCCATCTCCAAAGCACCGTCATGATGTCCATCATCACCGGCTTGATACTTTGATCTCCATCATAGCATGATTGTCGTCTCGCCAACTATTGCTTCTACGACTATCGCTACCGCTTAGTGATAAAGTAAAGCAATTACATGGAGATTGCATTTCATACAATAAAGCGACAACCATAAGGCTCCTTCCAGTTGCCGATAACTTCTACAAAACATGATCATCTCATACAACAATTTATATCTCATCATGTCTTCACCATATCACATCACAACATGCCCTGCAAAAACAAGTTAGACGTCCTCTACTTTGTTGTTGCAAGTTTTACGTGGCTGCTACGGGCTTCTAGAAAGAACGTTCTTACCTACGCATCAAAACCACAACGATTTTTCATCAAGTGTGTTGTTTTAACCTTCAACAAGGACCAGCCGTAGTCAAATTCGATTCAACTAAAGTTGGAGAAACAGACACCCGCTAGCCACCTGTGTGCGAAGCACGTCGATAGAACTAGTCTCATGAACACGGTCATGTAATGTAGGTCCGGGCCACTTCATCCAACAATACCGTCGAATCAAAATAAGACATTGGTGGTAAGCAGTACGACTATTATCGCCGACAACTCATTGTGTTCTACTTGTGCATATATCATCTACGCATAGACCTGGCTCGGATGCCACTGTTGGGGAACGTAGTAATTCAAAAAATTCCTACGATCACGCAAGATCTATCTAGGAGAAGCATAGCAACGAGCGGGGAGAGTGTGTCCACGTACCCTCATAGACCAAAAGCGGAAGTGTTAGTTAACACGGTTGATGTAGTCGAACGGCATGATCCAAATGATCCAAGTACCGAACGTAGGGCACCTCCGTGTTCAGCTCACGTTCAGCACGATGACGTCCCTTGAGCTCTTGATCCAGTAGAGGGTCGAGGGATAGTCCCGTCAGCACGACGGCGTGGCGACGGTGTTGGTGATGTGATCCGCGCTGGGCTTCACCTAAGCACTACGACAATATGACTGAGGTGGTAAACTGTGGAGGGGGGCACCGCCACGGCTAAGAAACAAATGTTGTGCTTTGGGGTACCCCCCCCCCGACCTCGTATATAAAGGAGGAGAGGGAGGAGGTGGCAGCCAAGGAGGGGCGCGCCATAGGGGGAGTCCAACCAGGATTCCCAATCCTAGTTGGACCCCCCTTCCTTTTCCATGAGGGGGAGAGGGAAGAAGCAGGAGAGGGAGAAGGAAAGAGGGGGGCACCGCCCCCTCCCTAGTCCAATTCGGACTTGCCATGGGAGGAGGGCGGCCACCCCTTGCGGCCCTCCTCTCCTTTCCACTAAGGCCCATGAAGGCCTAATACTTCCCCGGGGGGTCCCGGGAACCCCTTGGTACCCCGAAAAATATCTGAACCTCTCCGAAACCATTCCGGTGTCCGAATACCTTCGTCCAATATATAGATCTTTACATCTCAGCCATTTAGAGACTCCTCGTCATGTCCGTGATCTCATCCGGGACTCCTAACAAACTTCAGTCACTGAGGGAGTCCTGGACTAGGGGGTGTCCGGATAGCCGAACTATCATCATTGGCCGGACTCCAAGACTATGAAGATACAAGATTGAAGACTTCGTCCCGTGTCCGGATGGGACTTTCCTTGGCGTGGAAGGCAAGCTTGGCGATACGGATATGTAGATCTCCTACCATTGTAACCGACTCTGTGTAACCCTAGCCCTCTCCGGTGTCTATATAAACCGGAGGGTTTTAGTCCATAGGACGAACATCAATCATACCATAGGCTAGCTTCTAGGGTTTAGCCTCCTTGATCTCATGGTAGATCCACTCTTGTACTACACATATCATCAATATCAATCAAGCAGGAGTAGGGTTTTACCTCCATCGAGAGGGCCCGAACCTGGGTAAAAACATCGTGTCCCTTGTCTCCTGTTACCATCCGCCTAGATGCATAGTTCGAGACCCCCTACCCGAGATCCGCCCGTTTTCACACCGACATTGGTTCTTTCATTGAGAGTTCCTCTGTGTCGTCGCTCATAGGCCCGATGGCTCCTTCGATCATCAAAAACAATGCGGTCCAGGGTGAGACTTTTCTCCCCGGACAGATCTTTGTATTCGGCGGCTTCGCACTGCGGACCAATTCGCTTGGCCGTCTGGAGCAGATCGAAAGCTATGCCCCTGGCCGTCAGGTCAGATTTGGAAGTTTGAACTTCACAGCCGACATCCGCGGAGACTTGATCTTCGACGGATTCGAGCCACAGCCGAGCGCGCCGCACTGTCACGATGGGCATGACCTAGCTCTGCCGCCGGACAGTGCCCTGGAGGCCGCACAAGAGTCCGCTCTGACCCTTAACTCGAAGCCGACTGCGCCGATCGAGGATGGGTGCCAAGACACCACCTCGGGGGCTGCTACCTCTACGGTGATAGAGCCGAATACCGACCCTGTCCCTTCTGAAGCTCGTGACTCCGAGGTGTCGGACTCCTCGCCGGACTCCAAACCTCCCGCGCCCCTACCAATCGAATCCGACTGGGTGCCGATCATGGAGTTCACCGCTGTGGACATCTTTTAGCACTCGCCTTTTGGCGACATCCTGAATTCGCTAAAGTATCTCTCGTTATCAGGAGAGCCCTGGCCGGACTGCGGTCAGGACGGTTGGGATGCGGACGACGAAGAAATTCAAAGCCCACCCACCACCCACTTTGTAGCCATTGTCGACGATCTAACCGACATGCTAGATCTCGACTCCGAAGATATCGACGGTATGGACGACGATGCCGGAGACGACCAAGAACCAGCGCCCACAGGGCACTGGAAAGCCACCTCAACTCACGATGTATACATGGTGGATACACCAACAGGAAGCAATAACAAGGAACAACGGGATGCTGCGAGGCATAATTCCCCTGAAAAACAGCCAAAACAGCGACGCAAGCGTCACCCGAAGTCCCGCCTCGATAACAACAGCACCCATATCGACCCAGCCATAGAGCAGGGTGAACCAGTGGACGACGAACATGCCACCAAGCAACCATCCGAACAAGAGGAATTGGATAAACAGTCCATCCCCGGCGAAAACAACAGTCCGGATGATCTCACGTCGGACACATTGTTAGAACAGAAAAATCTTCACAAAAGGCTCGTCACCACTGCACGAAGTCTGAAGAAGCAGAAGCGGAAGCTCAAAACAGCGGAAGACATACTCAGAATGAGAAGGAGCAATGTACTCAAGACCGCGGACAAGTACGGCGATAGCCGCCAAACAAAGAGCTACCCGAAGCACAAACTATTGCCCGAATTCGACGAAGAGGCCATGGAGCCCCCACAATCAAAAAACAAAGGGGCTGCCCGGTCGGATAGACGACCACATGGCAAACAAAGAGCGGCAAGCGGCGCCGCACACAAGCCGGCACACGATCCACATAAGGATCTTCACAAAAAGGATAGCCCGGCCAGGTCCATCTACGGGCCAAGAAGGAAGGCTCCTGGGAGCAAAACAACACGACGAGTGTTCGAAAACAATGGCACACCTAAATACAGGGGCGCCGCACACCCCCTATGTTTCACCGATGAGGTACTGGATCATGAATTTCCAGCAGGATTCAAGCCCGTAAACATAGAGGCATACGACGGAACAACAGACCCTGGAGTCTGGATTGAGGATTACATCCTACACATACATATGGCTAGAGGAGACGATCTCCACGCCATAAAATACCTACCCCTCAAGCTCAAAGGGCCAGCCCGGCATTGGCTCAAAAGCCTCCCAGAAAATACCATTGGAAGTTGGGAAGAGCTCGAGGACGCATTTCGGGCAAATTTTCAGGGGACTTATTTCCGCCCTCCGGATGCAGACGATTTAAGTCACATAACTCAACAGCCCGGAGAGTCAGCCCACAAATTCTGGAACAGGTTCCTTACCAAAAAGAACCAAATAGTCGACTGTCCAGACGCCGAAGCCTTAGCAGCCTTCAAACATAACGTCCGAGATGAATGGCTCGCCAGACACCTCGGCCAGGAAAAGCCAAGGACAATGGCCGCATTAACAAGCCTCATGACCCGCTTTTGCGCGGGAGAAGATAGCTGGCTGGCAAGATGCAGCACCAGCGACCCGAGTACATCCGAGGTCAGAGATGGAAATGGGAAACCACGACGCAGAAAAGACCAGCGTCGAAATAAGGAAAATAGCCCAAAGAGCACGGCAGTTAACGCCGGGTTCAAAAGCTCTCGGCCGAACAACAAAACACTACCTCTTAAGGACAACAGTGACGAGCTATCCAATCTAAACAAAATCTTGGACAAGATATGTCAAATCCATAGTACCCCCGGGAAGCCTGCAAACCATACCCACAGAGATTGTTGGGTCTTCAAGCAGTCCGGCCGACTTAACGCCGAACACAAGGGGCTCGACGCACCAAGTGAGGACGACGACGAACCCCACAAGCAGAGCGACGTGAAACAAAAGACTTTCCCACAAGAAGTCAAAACAGTGAATTCACTTCAAGTGACAACAAGGAAAAATAGGGCGGCACCTACTAAAGTACACGCCGCACGGTCCACCCTAGCGGAGTCCCGAAACTGGATGTCAAAACCAATTACTTTCGACCATCAGGATTACTCCAGAGGTATTCGAAACGCGGGATGGACTGCTTTGATATTGGATCCTATAATCGACGGGCTACAGTTTACACAAGTCCTAATGGATGGTGGTAGCGATATAAACCTGCTATACCAGGACTCAATCCGCAGAATGGGGATAGACCCTACCAAAATTTGCCATAGCAACACTTCCTTTAAAGGAGTAACGCCAGGCCCTTATGCCAATTGTACGGGCTCCTTATTACTAGGAGTTGTGTTCGGTTCATCCGACAACTTCCGTCGCGAAAAGCTAATCTTCCATATCGCCCCATTTAAAAGTAGCCATCAAGCACTATTGGGACGCGAAGCTTTCGCCCGCTTTAACGCAATACCGCATTACGCGTCTCTTACACTCAAAATGCCCGGTTCACGCGGTATCATCTCATTGAAAGGTAACTTCGAGTGTTCCTCGACCGCGGAAGAACGCGAGACTGCCTTGACAGCTACACACTAATCCTGCTTTGATGATCAAAGCTCCTAAAACAGGTTATTCAGACCCCGGACACGGTTAGACGAGTCCGGTAACAAGGGGCTTACTAGCCACATACCCCTTTACAAGGGGCTGAAAGCATGAACAATGAGAGCCAATAAAGCTCAACTTTATTCATTTTTAAATCATGCTCCGTTTTAAATACATTTTTCGCACGCTCTTTTTCCAAACTAAGTTCTTCTCTCTTTACAGATGAACAACGTGCTACACCCGTCCAGGATACAGCACAACGGAGACACAGGCGCAGACGTGCAGCAGGGACCCGTTACAAGGATTCTTTTCAGATTAAGACCCTGCGTAAACCTTTTTTACAGTCTCTTGTTGATACACATCCCCCGGTCTCTTACCATAACCGTGGAGGAGGCTGGCATTTTGGCATCAGCCGCGTCAGAGGTTTTTGTGCGTACCTGGACACTAGGGGCTTAGGGCATTGTTCTGCCCGTCATCATAAAGACCAAATACCTTAGGGAGTGTTCGGCGTCTCGAGTTAGGCCTTATATGCATCAGCTCTGAATCATGTCTTTGGTCAAATGTTGGGTTTGAACGGCTCCTGTGTTTTGCTGCCTTACGTTCCGCTCTATCGGCTAATGTGGCACCAGGAGAACTACTGCGATTGTGCCCCGGTTCGGCCGGGTGAGCACCTCAGTAGAGAAAGCCGAAAACTGACTGTCATGATATAGCGAGAGACTGGTCAACCACTCGATCGACCACCGGAATGTTTAGAATTCCTCCGCTTTGACGAAGGACCGTTTCCCGGTCAGGCACACACGCGCCCCGAGTTCGGAGAGCGCGGTGCCCCTAGGGGCTATATAGTAGCCCCACCGTCGAAATCCTATGGCTAAGTGAAAGTGATAAAGCATTATAGTCCGGTTGCCTAGTTTGCTACGCTATCACCTCCTTCACAGGACCAAGACGTTGGATTAAGTGTGAAAATGCGTCTTTTTGCAAACACCCCCGCACCATGTGCGTGGGGGCTAAAGCCGAAGACTACCATCTTTCAGGTTATATATACATATACATTAACGGCCGCACATGAGATATTTCAACACTTGAACGCACAAGTATAAAAAACCCTTATATTATAAATATAGTTTTACAAATCATACATGTCATTTGAAAATAACGTTTTTCGAGCACTACGACTCTATTAAGCGAGCGCCCCGCGGGACTTCCTCAAAATAGTGCTCGGCGGGTAATCGGCTTCTGTCCGAACCCCGGATGAAACATCAGTGGCATCCATCTCTGCCTAGCATGTTTTGACACGGGCGAGGGCCATCCGTGCACTCTCTATGCATGTCGACCGCTTCATCGCCTTGATATGCGGAACCGCATCAAGGAAATGATGCACCAAGCCAAAATAACTCTTCGGCTTGGGCCTGTCCGGCCACAGATGAGCCACGACATCCTTCATGGCAAGTCCGGACAACCTGCTCAGCTCAGCCCACTCAGCCAATCGATCAGTTAACGGAACTAGACGCTCCGGACTATGGAATTGAGACCAAAAAAGCTCTTCCATCTCGTGATCCTTTTGGCTTCGGAAGTGCACGACCACGTCCGCCGCACTCACCGCCAAATTCAGATAAGTATCCTCCGCACCCCACAACTGGCCCAACTGAGCATACTTCGGGTTCGTAAACTTCCTACGCAGCAGAAAGGGCTTTCCAGCCACAATATCCCCGGCCTGACGCAGCTCCTCCTTTATAGCCCTCATCGCGGAGCGGGCATCTTTGGCTTCGACAGTGGCCTTCTTCAGGTCCTCTTGCTCCGCTTGGCGTTCTCATTCAAGAAACTCATAGCGGTCGGTAGCATCCTTCAGCTTCACGGCCATTTCGGCCATCTCCTCCCTGCTTCGGCAGTGAGCAGCCTTTTCGGCTTTTAGCTCTTCGGCCACCTTCGAGGCAGCCGCATCACTCTTTCTGGCTTGCTCCTTGACTCGGGCAAGCTCCGCCCGAAGCTCCTCCATAGCAGCGGCGCCATCTGCATCAAGCATACATATTGTCAGGCGTGGGCATCAGCTCCCTTACCAGGTGACCGCGGAGAAGCCACCTACCTTGTGACTCGTCAAGCCGTTTATTGACCAGCGCGATGTCCGCATCCGCAACGTCAAGTTGCCGCTTCAGTTCGGCAACTACATCAGTCCGGCCGGCCACCCAACGCCCCGCCACCTATACGGGAAGAGCGATACCTTATAATTGAGATTATGATCCTCGACACGCTGTCGTTCTCGCCAACATACCGAGTCTCAGGGGCTACTATCTATACAGGGCACATTCTAAGCGCAAAACTGTCAAAAAGTATGGTCATTTTTACGTACCTCAAACCCCATCAGTAAACTTCTGACGGCCTCATGCAACCCGCTCTCAGCGGATGAAATCCTTTCAATCAACATACCCATTAATGTACGGTGATCTTCTGGGATAGACGCCCTCTCGAGCAGATCCTTCAGCTCCTCCGGCCGTACACCAGTTGGTGCCGAACTCTCCGGCCTTGCCTGACTCGGGGAGACCCTCCGTGACGACACCTCAGGGTTGTCCGCCCCACCTGATGGTGCGGCAGATGGAGGCGTCTCGCTCTCCATCATCTCCGGACGAAGATCCCCTGAAGATGAGCTCTGCTGAGAAGGGCTAAGATCCGAACTACAAGGTAAGAACTTCGGTTATCCTCAGAAATAAAAACAGGGATGTCCCTTATTATGAAACTCCTCTTTTCTACTTATGGCTTGCTGGAGGGCCGATTCCCTTGGGGAAATAATGCGTCCGGGGTTTCCCCTGGCGTAGGACCCTCCGGTGAAGATTTCTTCCCCCGCTTTGAGGCCTTGACCTCCGGATCTTCGGAAGCGGTCCTCTTCTCCCCCTGGAGGGAGGGATTCTTGATCCCCCCCTTTCTTGAGAGCCTCTTTAGCAGAGGCAGTAGTTTCCCTGTTTCCCCCTTCGCCTTCTTCTAAAGGCATAGCCTCCAGCATCCTGGCTAACACGGGATCCGGCATGGTCTCAGGGAGGGGGGCCGGACACCTTATTAGCTTTG
The DNA here is from genome assembly GCF_018294505.1 of Triticum aestivum. Taxonomy (NCBI): domain Eukaryota; kingdom Viridiplantae; phylum Streptophyta; class Magnoliopsida; order Poales; family Poaceae; genus Triticum; species Triticum aestivum. Next base: position 347,123,998 of record NC_057807.1, on the reverse strand, counting down.
CTTCTGCTATCCGCTCCTGTTCAGGGGACAACTTTTTAAAAGAGCAAGAATTATGATGAGTATACGGATAGCACGTCCGGGCAAGGGAACTACTTACTTGAGTATCCGGGCGATTGCAGCTTAGGCCGGCATCCTCAGTCAAGTCCGGACACATCTCTTGTGATCCGAAGAACAGTTTATACATCTCCACGGGCGTCACACCCATGAGGTGGCGGAGAGCTCGTGGTCCCTCCGGATTGAATTCCCACAGCTGGAGAGGGCGACGTTTGCAGGGCAGAAGGCGCCGGATCAGCATGACCTGCGTCACTACGACCAGAGTGATCTCCCTCTCTTGGAGGTCTCGAATCCGGCCCTGCAGTATTGGTACGTCCTTGGACGGCCCCCAGTCAAGCCCTTTGTTGACCCACGACGCCAGCCGCTGTGGAGGGCCCGGGCGAAAGACAGGTGGCGCCACTTGCCTGGTGCCCTTGGGAGCGGTGATGTAGAACCACTCCTGTTGCCACAAACCAAGCTCCTCTTGAAAAGAGCCCTCGGGCCATGGAGCATCGTCCCTCTTGCTTATGACATCCCCTCCGCACTCTGCCTGTCGCCCCTTGATCATCTTCGGCTCCACGTTGAAGGTCTTGAGCCACAATCCGAAGTGAGGGGTAGTGCGGAGGAAGGCTTCGCAGACAACAATGAAAGATGAGATGTGGAGGATGGACTTCGGAGTCAAGTCATGGAACTCCAGCCCATAATAGAACATGAGCCCCCTCATGAAAGGGTCCGTCGGGAAGCCTAAATCCCGACGGAAGTGAGACATGAACACCACGCTCTCACCAGGCTCGGGGGTGGGAATGACTTGCCCTTGGGCGGGCAGCCTATGCGAAATCTCGCAGGTTAAATACCTAGCGTCTCTCAGCTTTAGCACGTCCTCTTCCATGACGGAAGAAGGCATCCACCGGCCTTGTAGGTCCGAGCCGGACATTGTCGAAGGTCCGAAGCGCTTGAATCTGGAACCTTGGGTGTTGGAACTCGGGGCGAGGGGCGGATTTGATCAAGGATTGAAGAAAAGAAACAGGCCTTGGTCTCATTATAAAGGGGTAGAATACCAAGAGCCGTCCCCGTGACCGTTTGGAACTCGCCTCCGATGGAGGGGGCGTGGCAACGGGCGCGGTTGGGTTACCCACGTCCGTATTGATGAGAATCCCGGAATAAGGGGACACGATCTCTGCTTTGATAAGACGTGCCAAGGAAACCGCTTCGCTAAACGCGCTGAGGTGGAACAATAAAAACAATTCGAGTAGAGGCTTGGCCGTGGCGCGATGTCATGATACGAAATACGTCAGCAGATTGAAGTTGTGTAAATATTATTCTCTCTATTGTGGTATGTGGAATTTATTTTGCAGAGCCGGACACTATCCTGGTGTTCACAATCTTCTATGACGTATTCAGAGGAGGAACCCGCCTTGCAATGCCGAAGACAATATGCGCGCCAGACTCGTCGTCATTGAAGCCTGGTTCAGGGGCTACTGAGGGAGTCCTGGACTAGGGGGTGTCCGGATAGCCGAACTATCATCATTGGCCAGACTCCAAGACTATGAAGATACAAGATTGAAGACTTCGTCCCGTGTCCGGATGGGACTTTCCTTGGCGTGGAAGGCAAGCTTGGCGATACGGATATGTAGATCTCCTACCATTGTAACCGACTCTGTGTAACCCTAGCCCTCTCCGGTGTCTATATAAACCAGAGGGTTTTAGTCCATAGGACGAACAACAATCATACCATAGGCTAGCTTCTAGGGTTTAGCCTCCTTGATCTCGTGGTAGATCCACTCTTGTACTACCCATATCATCAATATCAATCAAGCAGGAGTAGGGTTTTATCTCCATCGAGAGGGCCTGAACCTGGGTAAAAACATCGTGTCCCTTGTCTCCTGTTACCATCCGCCTAGACGCACAGTTCGGGACCCCCTACCTGAGATCCGCCGGTTTTGACACCGACAGTCACCAAAACACATAACTCATAATACAAATCGTCATCGAACGTTAAGCGTGTGGACGCTACGGGTTCGAGAACTATGTAGACATGACCGAGAGACATCTCCGGTCAATAACTAATAGCGGAACCTGGATGCTCATATTGGCTCGTACATATTCTAGGAAGATCTTTATCGGTTAAACTGCATAACAACATACGTTGTTCCCTTTGTCATCGGTATGTTACTTGCCCGAGATGTCTAAGGTGTTCCTCCGGTAATCGGGAGTTGCATAATCTCATAGTCAGAGGAACATGTATAAGTCATGAAGAAAGCAATAGCAGTGAAACTAAATGATCATAATGCTGACCTAACGAATGGGTCTTGTCCATCACATCATTCTCTAATGATGTGATTTCGTTTATCAAATGACAACACATGTCTATGGTTAGGAAACTTAACCATCTTTGATTAACGAGCTAGTCAAGTAGAGGCATACTAGGGACACTCTGTTTTGTCTATGTATTCACACATGTACTAAGTTTCTGGTTAATACAATTCTAGCATGAATAATAAACATTTATCATGATATAAGGAAATATAAATAACAACTTTATTATTGCCTCTAGGGCATATTTCCTTCAGTACTGACTACCTTTTTCATACATGTCTTACAATTTTTTATGCATAACAATTGTTTGTACACGATTAACATTTTTCAGATACATAATTAACATTTTTTCGAATATATATTTTGATGTCTATCTTTTTTCATGTATGCCCTAGATTTTCATAGACATCAGTAATGTGCTTAACATTTTTTAGTGCTTGATTACCTTTTTCAATATATGTTTTTAATGTCTACATATTCATACACATTGTATATTTGTCATATACATCAGGTATATTTTTATACTTGTTTAACACTTTTTTAATATTTTCATAAGCGGAAGCTTATATGGGCCGATGACCCACCACAGGACTGGTGTCCAAAGATTTAGTGGGTTGAAGTGATGGTGTACTGGACTAGGGGGTGCTAGCCACATCGGCTCCCAGACATACGGGCCAGTCTAGGATTATAAACTGGTGGGCCATATTCGTCAGGCCCAGGAGCTTCAAGAAGGAATCTACTAAAGAGTTAATGCATACTTCAAGGCAATCTTCGCACATTTACCCTTAGATGTAACCGACACATGTGTAACCCTGGGCATCCCCAGTATCTATATAAGCCGAGGAGTGAGGACCATAGACCCCAACTTTCATACATACACGATATCATGGTAGGCCAACGCGTACTATGTACCTCCTCAATCAATACAATCAACGCAGGACTAGGGTATCGTATATACGAGAGAGCCCAAACATGGGTAAAACCAGTGTCTCTGTTACCATCACACCAAGGCTACCAGCTCGGGACCCTTATCTGAGATGTGTTGGATTTGACTCCATCATTGGTGGCCCATGCAGGTTCCTCTGAGTAGTCGAAGTAGTTCATTGGCATTCATGACCGATGATCAGATCGGCGCCAACACGATTCTTGCGCCGGAATTTCCTCACCTAGTTTTCGCGGAATCTAGATTGAGTGCCAAAACATACATCAAGTTGGGTGCCGGAATGTACTCCCGATTGAGTTTTCGTGGATACAAATGCTTTTGGCGGCGAAACTTCTCATCTAGATTGCTCAAAAAAATAAGAAACTTCTCATCTAGGGTTCTTTTCGGGGGTTTGGGTATTTATAGGAATTTTTGGCGTCGGTCTCACGTCAAGGAGGCCCATGAGGGAGCGACAAGCTCGGGAGGCGCGCCCTAGGGGGCGCCCCCCAGGCTTGTCATGCCCTCGTGGCTCTTCTGGCCTGGCTCCGGTGCTCTTGGGTCTCTTCTGGTCCATAAAAAATCACCATAAATTTTCAACCCATTCCGAGAACTTTTATTTCTGCACAAAAATGACACCACGGTAGTTCTGCTGAAAACAACGTCAGTCCGGGTTGGTTCTAATTAAATCATACCAAAACCATATAAAATTGTTGTAAACATGGCATGAATACTTCATAAATTATAGATACGTTGAAGACGTATCAGTCATCTCCTTCGTCGGAGGCGGTCAGTGTGAGGCTGGGTGGTCGGATCTCAAGATCTGTCATCTAGTCCCGACTGCGAGTCGGGGAGACATAGTCGCCGGTGAAAACCGAGCCAACGACGGGTGTTGGCGGCATTTTGTAGCGTTACCTTGATGAAGGCATCGCTGTGTAACTATTGTCAATCCACTCGTGCTGCTCCGGGGAAACCCTAGAATCTGGTCTTCCAGATCGGACGATGGTGGCACTGCAGTGTCGTTTCTGTCTTGGGATCATCATTTGTGGAGCAGCGTTGGAAGACATAGGCGGGAGGTGGAGCGGCTTTGTCTTGCATGGAGCTTTGGTGGAAATGTCAAATCATGCCTGGCCGATAGGTGCTACGTTGTGTCATACCTGTTTAGCAGGTGCTATGCATGACATATCTTGCAGAGACTTCAAGCTGTGCTGGCTGGTGGTAGTTGGCGCCATGGTGTTGTAGTGTATCGGCGGCGACCGCGGCGTGCTCAACACTTTGTGTGCAGGGAGGTGGTGATGGCCGGAATGGCACGGATGATGTCGATCTCTTTCCTGAAGATGGGTCAGCGGTTCGATGATGATGTCGGCTTCTTAAACGTGTGCACGTTGTGTACGCTTTAGGTTTGCTGCACCGGCTGTAGGTTCCGATATGTTATGTGGATGGATCAGCGACAACACTGGTTTTAGATATGGGGAATGAGAGCACTTAACATTATCGAGTTTGTAGGTGTGAGTGATGGCTTCGGGTGGCTTTATGTATGTTCTTGTCAGACCTTTGTGAAATAATTAATAAAGATGATTGTATGCATCGATTGATGTAGAAGCTAGGGATTTTAACCTCCTTTTTTTAAAAAAATTACGGAAATCATGAATGTTGATGCATTTTAAAAATAATGTGTTATATTATGACCTTAACAAAAGCTTACGGGTTGTGTCATGCTGAAAATTTGGTGTCGAGATAATGGTTTAAGGATTTCCTTATGTTACTTCTTCTGCTTCTGCTCTTCATAAGTACTCAGTATTTTTTCTCTTTGAAGCTCCCTTCAGATGATGAAATCTACTTAGTACTCTTCTCAATAACCATGGCTCTCTTCTCTTAGCCAAAAAAGTGCACATGATACTTGCTCCATATTTGTTTGCTCGGATTTGGTCGTAGTTCATATACATTTGTATGTTTTCAGGTTGGATCCTTTCGATCTACGCTACTCCTCGATGGTGTTGGTTATTGTTCTGGTGCGCTGGTCCTATGATGTCTTAGCACGATGACTTCCCGACTGTCTATTACAACAAGTTTTGCCCGGTTCCAGTGAGGAAGGGGCGATGACGGCGGCGCGCCTTCGACACGCTTCAGTCGTTGTAGTCGTTGTTAGGTGGTCTACGGATCTGGATGTAATTTTTATTATTTCTGGTGTTCGTTGTACTGCCATGATTGAAGATGAATAGATTGGAAGTATTCTTGCAATTTTTTTATTTTTTATTTTTCGTTTTCACTTCGGGTTTCATCGGTTTTTTTTAATTATAGTTTTTTTAACATGTGTCTGCATTTTTTCATGCTTTTTTTTAAACGTCAGTACAGACGCAAGCGCTCTTACATACGCGCATTCACTCACCTCTATGAACGCACACACGCACATTCTACCTTTATGAGCATCTCCGAGAGACTGCTCCGGCATATTATCTTGAGATATACAAAGTCACCGTATGCGTCTCGTCGTCGACAGGAACGTCTGCTCCCACTGAAAGTGCATCGTCAGAAATCCTGAAATAAATCCAGGATAATGCGAGCATCGGGACTTGAACCCTGATGGACTGGGGATACCACTGTCCCTCCAACCATCCAACCACAGGTTGGTTCAGCATTAAAAATGTTTTCATGCTCTAACTACATTCTTTTGTGTACATTAGGGATATTTTTAAAAATGTTTAAAATTTTTAAAATAAATGACTACATTTTCCCTAATATATATATATATATATATATATATATATATTAATGACTACTTTATTCATACACGACTTAAAAAAATTTGTACATGTTAAAAAAATATATATATTTAACATTTTTTTTTCAATATATTTTTTATGTCTATTTTTTTCATGTGCGCCTTAGACTTTCGTGTACGTCAGTAACATGGTTAACATTTTTCTAATACATGATTACATTTTTTCTCAATACATGTTTTTCATGGCTACTTCTTTTCATACACGTTTGTACATTTGTCGCATAGATCAGGAATATTTTTACGGAATTGCTAATTTTCATCCGGATGAAAATTATTCGTCTTCATCCCTTTTCTGAGCCGTACGTTCTGTCGCGTCGTGATTCATGTTTTTCCTTTTCTCCTGTCCTCTTTCGGCGCTGACCTTTCTTTATCGGGCCCGCTGAATTTTTCAATCCGACCCGTTACGCTCTGCTCGCTATCCCGCTTCTGTCGCTTCCTCCCTCCATAGCCTCGTCGTTTCCACTTTGCCACTTCACACACGCATCCCCTGGAAGAGAGGTTGGGAGAGATAGCCATGGCGATTTGGATCTCCCTCTCGGCGATCGACGCAGTTTGTTGTTGGTGACTCGCCTGCGCTCTCTATCCCGCTCCCCTGCTGCCTCCGCGCCCCGCTCGACCTCCCGTCGCCCCCCGCACCAACCCTGGCCCCAATTTCCCCCCTCCCTCCGATTTTTTGTTCGTCTGATTCGGTAATTTCTCTCGGTTTCTCTTGTTCCGCAGATTCATAGTCAAATCTGTGTGTATTTTCCCCGCAGCATTCGTATAGTCAGATCCGGATTCTGAGGTTCCGCCGTTTTTCTGGGTTTGAATCTCATTTGCCATGGCGGATTTCGGCGGCGGAGTGCATTGTGGTAGGGGGAGGTAGTTCCAGTTTCTCGTTCGTAGGCCGCTCGTCCATGTCCATGGGCAGGGCGAGATGACTAGAGTGGTGCTCCATGAGGGGGTTTAACTGTTAGTTTTCATTGATCTGTAACTGCGGTGTTGTTATGTATTCGGGTGGTTGTTTGATTAGATTGGCTTGTTTTACTTGTACTAATATGCGATGGTGATCTATCCCTAGGTTGTGCATGCAGGTTTCCCCTTAGGCTGACATCCACTTGGTTGCGTGGTTGTAGTTTTTACAATACAGTTCACACACATCCACCTACATTGTGGATACAGGACTATAGGAATGAGTTAGTAGATTTTGTTGTGTTTCTGAATTTGTTGTGGTTCTGTTCTTTGTCACTGGATATTTCCCATTTGTTTTTACAATGTAATTTCTAGTGCATTTACAGTGTAATTCGCTATGGACTTACAGTGTAATTGTCATTGATTTTACACTTTTATTCCTAGTAGATTTTGCAGTGTATTTTCTTAGGCGGCTTACACTGTATGTCCTTTTGGATTTGGGATTGGTGATGATTGGGTGAATGAATTAGCACTACCACTGCCACTGCCATGCTACTACTAGTAATCATAACCACCACCATGAAAAACTAATGTGTATTTTTGCACTGTATCTCATCAGTATATTTACACTATAATTATTAGTGCTTTTTACAATGTATCTTTAGTGGATTTACAGTGTATTTCTCAGTGTATTCACACTGTAATTCTTAGTGTGTTTTACTATGTAATTCTTAGTGTCATTGTACTGTTTTTTGCTTATCTTATCATTGATTTTTACACTGTATATCATATAGGAATTATGTTGCAACTACTGACTGCATTTAGATCATTCTATTTGTTTTCATAGGTTTGTTTTGTCATGCTTTCATGCTAATCCTTGTTTAATTTTTTTGCAGGGTGTTGTATAGTTAGTTGCTGGATAAAGTGTAATTTATTTTCATTTTATTTTGTGTAATCCAGTGATGATTTTTTATTGTAATTGTATTCTTTTTAATTCCTCATTTGGTCCCTTTCCAGCTCAGTTGTTGTAATTAATCGCATGCCCTCGTGTTCTTTTGATTTAGTTCATGTGTTCTTTTTTCTTATTTGCATGATCTATTATATGCATCTGACAATGTGTATGTACTAAACATCTGTATGATCAGTTTATTTTTTATGTTTCTCATGAGGTTTATTTTTTTCTTTGTGGTTGAATCCAGGTAGCTCTTTGAAAAGGCACAAGCCTAATGTTGATGTCATATATGACAGAAGACCTTCCATGGCTAGCTTCAATTTTGATTGCGAATCAAAGGATGCTCGTCCTGTTACCAAGGCGGATCAGAATATCGGTTCAGCTGATGTTGATTTTGAATTTCACCCAACTAGAAACAACCTTTCACCTATTGTTCCAGTGAGGCTATCCCAGCGTTTTATAGATGAGGTTGGATTCTCTTTTTTTGTCATTTATGTGTGGGGTTTGTTTCTAGTGCATCTCTGCCATGGTATGTCTTTTTTAATGGAGAGAAATGAATTGTTTCTAGTGTATTTGATTGGTTCCATTTTTTTGTTTCTGCTTGCAGGTCGACCAAGTTCAGTGTTCGCAATATGTGTCTGAAAGGCTTCTTAACTCTCATGTGTCTCCTTTTGAACAGGTTATTTTCTCACTTTTTAGTTTAGTTTCTTTTTCCAGTTCCTTTATATATCTATTTATCTTAGTTATTTCTCCCCATTTGCTTATTAGTTTTTGTTCTATATCAGGACTGTGTTTAACTGGTGACGATTCCTCATTCCAACATTTCAAAGTCAGTTCAGGCATCCCAATCAAATCATGTTGATCTCAGCTCTCCAGAAGCATTAAATGAGTTCTTTAACAGAGGAGATGATGTAATTTCATGTGTTCTTTATTTTCGATTCTTAACTTCCTTTTCTCCGGATTATTTGTGATTGTTCCTCATTTTGTTTTCTTCTCTAGCTGGTCGGTCTTGATGAAGTTCAAGTAGTTGGCACCTCCACATTTTCTGACCGTTGTGTTAATTTCGCAAAGAAGACGAATGAAGCTTATAACCGGCTGAACAATTTAGCATCATCTTCTTCCGTTAGACCGGTGCGTTTTTTCTTTGTGCTTTTTCACTCATTCTTATTTTTATTTTATTGTATTTCTGTTGCTATCTTTTTTATCATTTGATTTTTACGGTTTAATTCGTAGTAGTTTTTCATTGTAATTTTCCTATCTCGTCAGTGTAATTACAATGTAGTTCTTAGTGGATTTCTGTAATATCACTATTTTCTATTTCATATTTCCTAGGTTATGGGACTTCTTATTTATTTTCTTGACAATCCCTATTTTTTTTCACAGGGTGTTTCAAACAGTCCTGAAGTCCTTATCATCTCTGATCCTGAAGGTGTTGCAGAATTAAATGCTGCTCAAAAGCGCAATGAGCTCGCTATTTCCAAATTTTCTAATTGTTCAACAGCGACGACCCAGCACGTTCCTCGTAGGATTGTCGGAGCTGCTAGGTTCAACTCAGATCCTTATGTTCAGCAGTTGAATCGTTTTCCTGTTACTTTGCAAGAAAGGAAGCATTATTTTGCAATGAATCGCATTGGCAGCGACAAAGTTTGGTGCAAGTATGTTCTTCTTTTCTTCTCCTTGTACCTTTCATGCTTTTCTTTCGATTTTGTTGCTGATTGTGTACTCCATGTTTTTTAATTTTTTTGTCACTGATTTATCTTTCATTTTCTTCCTTTTTGTGTAGATATGAAGCTATTAGATATGATAGAGCGTTCTGCTCGTATCGCTCTCTTTCATCCCTATGCCCAGGTGGTCATCTAGATAACTTCCTCATTCTGTGTTTTTGTCGATTCCTTTTCAACAAGTGTCATCCTTCAAAATCAAAGAAACATTTCTTCTTCAGTTATATTGGGGTATGCTAGCTTGAACATTTTTCTTTAATTTCTTTGGATTATGAAGTTATGTCCCTTTCATGTTTCCCTTTTTTTTACTGTTCTGCTTTTTATTTTTTGTTTGCTGTAGGAGTGCATTCTGAATAACAACAATCCATTGACCCGTAATCCAAATATTGTCCGAAATGCTTTTGAGGGTGCTTGCAGCGCGTTTGTTTTGTGGAGATCAGACTTTGTAAGTCCATGTTCATTCTCTTCTCATTTTTATTTGTTTATTTCCTGCATTTCTAGATGTTGTTTTACTGATTTGATTCTTAATTTCAGTTGTACTTCCCTATTGGTCACGATGAGCATTGGTTCTCATTTGTCGTCTGTATCAAAGATAGAGCTTTTGTGTTTCTCGATTCGGCTTATGGAGAGAACTCATCATACCACAGAGATATCCGTAATGAGCTGGTAATTTTTCTTTACTACACGGATAGTTTCCCCACTGTATCTCACTGGTAATTCACAAAAGATTTTGCACTCTAATTCCTTAGTGAGTTCTCTCAAAGTTTTACAGTGTGATTATCAAAAGATTTTATAGTGTAATTCTCAAAGTATTTTTACACTGTAGTATCTTTTGTTTTACAGTGTAATTCTCAAAGGATTTTTGCACTCATTAGTCAGTTGTGGACTTTTTACATTGTAATTATCAAAAGAGTTACAGTGTAATTCTTAAAGTATTTTTACACTGTAATTATCTTTTCGTTTACAGTGTAATTCTCGTTGTGGACTTTTTACAGTGTAATTATCAAAAGATTTACAGTGTAATTATCTTTTGTTTTACAGTGTAATTTTCAAGGGATTTTGATTTTTTACAGTGTAATTTCTCACAAGATTTACACTGTAAATATCTTTTCTTTTACAGTGTAATTCTCGTTGTGGACTTTTTACAGTGTAATTATCAAAAGATTTACAGTGTAATTTTCAAAGTATTTTTACACTGTTTATAGTGTAATTCTCAAGGGATTTTGATTTTTTACAGTGTAATTTCTCACAAGATTTACACTGTAACTCTCTTGGCGTTACAGTGTAATTCTCAAAGGATTTTGATTTTTTATTAGCGTTTTGCCCACCTCTTTCCTTGACCAGCAAGGCGATCCCCATGTGTTTGTGGCTGTTAGCTTGGGGGCTTTGTCCTCCTCTTTTTTAGCTGCTTTTTTGACTGACTTTTGGTAAAGTTGGGAGTGTGGTCCCATTTCCAAATTCATGTTTTGCTGGCATGCTTAATAGAGTTCATGTTTTTACTGTGTCTTTGTTTGCAATTGACTTTATCATTTATTTCTGGATTATTGTTGGATTTTTTAAAGTACCAGTCTTTTTAGTGGATTTACAATGTCATTTTAGTGGTTCTTTACAGTGTCATTTTTCAATTGCCATCTTACACTCTAATTCTTAGTGGGGCATTGTAGAAATTAGTGTCTATTTTAGTGGGTTTTACACTCAGTTTTCTTGATGGTAATATCATTGTAATTTTACCTCTTTCTTGTCAATGTATTTTTTGTAGGTTGGAAAAGTGCATGTGTGGACCCGTTAGTCTACTGAAAAGGGCAAACAGAGGACAAGGGGCTGTGTGTCTGTTCGCTCCGGGTTGGAAAAGTGCATGTGTGGACCCGTTAGTCTACTGAAAAGGACAAACAGAGGACAAGGGGCTGCCTGTCTATTTGCTCCGGGTTGAAAACGTGCATGTGTGGACCCGTTAGTCTGCTTACGAGGACAGACATATGACAAGGGACAGTGGACAGTTGTCATCCTGTAATTGGATGAAAAATATGGATGAAGGCCAATTGAATTTCATCCGGATGGACAATAGACAGTCCCTATTTTTATACATTTTCATATATTTTTAATATTTTCATACACATCGTGCTGAGGCGAGCCGAGGCAACAGTTGTTCGTCCCGAGCGCACGAAAACTTACATGGGCCCACAGCCCACCGTGCGGCTGGCGTCCAAACATTTTAGTGGGCTAAGGCCGATAAAATCTAACAGAAAGCAGAGCACCTGACCATGCGCGCGTGAAAAATGCTTCAGTTTCTGTTTTGATCGTGCGCAGAGACACATAAATCAGAAATAGCTGATCACATATTTTTGCCTAAAAAAAAGCTGATCACATATTTGTCTCACAAAAGAAAAGCTGATCACATATAGCTTTGGTCTTTGGAGGACATTGTCAACTTTCCTCTTCACTTGTGTTTCTTCTCCTATAGCACGAACTGGCGTGATATCGCTGGTTCAGAATCTTGATTTTGCTCATACCGATTTCTTAGAGTGTTTAGTGTGCAGATCCGGCACCTGTTCTCCTTGCTGTCGGTCTACAGATTCCGCTTTTCGGAGGATCTGGTGCCTGATCTTGTCTTGCAGAAGACTCAAGACTCAAGACTCAACTCAACTTTGTTTCTCTTACTATGGGTGGCCGGGTGAGGAGCTGCTGCGTCTTTTCGCCACACGACACTGTCATGAACTCATGATACGATACGATAGGAGGCGGGAAAGAAATGAGCTGCAGTGTCGCCCGGCGAGGGCTTCCGAGATGGCCTCAAACTCCTAATTCATGCTTAATCAAACTTGATTGGCACGCAAGCAAATCCGATTTCCTCACGGATCACATCACATACGCATCCACGGTTTGGAATCGGCATCACACCTGAGCTGATCAATAAAAGGCAGCCAACCTGTTGCCTTTGCCCTCACCTCGCTCTGACCAATCTTCTCTTCTCCAGCTACCAATCTTCACCAATCACCAATCACCAGCCCTTACCCAGCGAAGCGACCGGCGTCCCCTGTTCCCTTCCCATGGAGATTGCCTACCCCTACGGCGGGGAGCTCACCAGGAAGCACGGCTTCGTCACAGGCCAGCCGTTTGACGCCAAGATCGACATCATGTCCGGCCAGAAGCGCGCGAGGGAGATGGAGATCCTTCGCCAGCGCTTCCAAGCAGAGCTCGTCGCCGTCCGTCGCCTCCTCCACAAGGCGGCCGCCGTGCTAGCTCCCGCCTCGTCCCCGTCGGCTCCCCGCGTCAAGAAGAGTCGTCCAAGGTTCTTGGCCGAGGAACCGCCGACCAAGAAGAGGAAGGCGTCCCCTCCAGTTCCCCTGATCAATCGCAAGAAGCCGCCTACGAAGAAGAAGATGACGGCCTCTGAGCGGGAGATGCTCGCGGAAGACCTGGAGCTCTTCGTTGCGGAAATCCCCGATCACATCGTCCAGCTCTTGCAGAAGCACAGCTGCGCCACCCGCCCCGGCGAAATCGAGATCGACCTCCACGCGTTGGACGACGCTGCTGCTGTCGAGTTACAGGAGCAGGTTGACAAGTTCGCTCGAGAGAGGAGGTCGGCGAATCCGTCGCCCCAAGAACGCCATCAAGACGGCCCTGAGGTGATGGCCGAAGAGGAGGTCGAAGAAGTTGACATCTGTGGCGGCGTCTCCCCCTTAGCGATCGTGCCGCAACCTCTGCTGCAAGAACGCCACCAAGACGGCCCTGAGGTGATGGCCGAAGAGGAAGAGGAGGAAGAAGTTGACATCTGCGGTGGCGTCTCCCCATTACCGATCGTGCCGGCACCTCTGCTGCTCGTCGAAGATGAAACAGCCAGCGGCAGCCCAAGCTCCAGCAGCAGCAGCAGCAGCAGCAGTTCAGATACTGATTCCAGCGACAGCGATTCAGACACTGATTCCGGCAGCAGCGACTCGGGTTCAGAGCACTCCGGCGGCAGTGACTCAGATTCTGATTCCGACGAGATCGTCGACAGTCCAGCACCGGCCACGCCTCCAACATGTGAGCAGCTCGCCTGTGCTCTGGAAAGGCAGCGAAAGGAGGCCACGTCCCGGGCGAGGGAGAAGGCCCGTCAGGAGCTGCTCCAGATGGAGAAGACGGCAATGCCCGACGATACCCTACACCGAGAGGATCTGAAGAGGCTCGGCATTGATGAGTACAACACAGCGAAGCCCAGCAACGTGTTGCGGCAGATTGGGCTCTACCTCAAGGTTGACGAAGACTGGAAGCAGCAACGCCGTCAAAGCTTCCACGAGGATTTAGAGGAAGGCGAGATTCGGTCGTGATCGTCGTTGCTAGCAAGGTCCTATAACAAGTGATGCTGTTGCTGATGGCTTGATGCCTCACACAAAACTTGTAGCTCTCTTCTGTAGATTGTATGTGTGCTGAACATGATTGGATATACGAAAGTACATGATCAATTACACTGAGTATCAACTAAATTAGTGATATCTTCTTTGTACACATGTTTAACAGTTTTGCTAGAACTCATCTAGATGAGATATAGTTTGGTCTCATTCACCTTTTATAGCCATTGGATGTGATGCTATAAGATGCGTGTATGCTGATGTGGGTTGTATCTGTTCTTGTTTTCAAAGTGAATGAGACCAAATTATATCTCATCTAGATGAGTTCTAGGCACTCCCCATGTTTAACAGATATGTCCATTTCCAATATCAATCATACTGAATATTTAACATGAACCGCAAGTGTATATAATAATGACATATAAGGACAACTAAATTTAGAAAAAAAATTGAGAATAGGACCACAAAATTTCAAGCAAACCACATATATAAAAGAGAATTTTTATAACTCGGAGGCTCAGTATTTCTGAAAAGACATCTTCACATACATATGGAGATTAATATCACGATGTATGATTGATGCCTCAAGACCCTGAATGATAGCCTCACCTTATACATTCAATATACAAAAAAGATACATATCAAGGAGGCTTGTTCCAGTGGCACCGAGATTCGAGCCTTTTCAGTTTTCGTTTTGTGCCTGAATTTCCTACTAATGGATATGCTAACTAGCTCCTCCTTGACATTCTCATTCTTTATACAACCCGCTTGCACCATTCTCATTCCCAACTGCGAACTATACAGTTCTTCAGTTAAGCATCCAACAACCTTCAGCTTAATCTTCATGGTTGTTTTCGCCTTCAGAATCTGTTTAATAGAAGGGGTAGCTTATAACAAATCCATAAGAGTATGCTGCCGAGAAAGAAAATAAATCTAACACCAAGGAAATGAGCAAGAAAAGAATCACTGACCGGATCGGACATCCTCACCAACATGACCTCTGGATTGAATTTGTTTGACGAGCATCCGATAAATCAGTACCCACCAATATATGTGAAAGACCAGAAGTGAAAACAAGAGAGTGTTGAAAAGATAGTAGTACGAAGTTCTGTAGATTTTTCTGTTCTCGTTGTCCACGATCATAGCTATTTCATAACTGAAAAAGACGCAAGACCATTGAATTGATCAACAAAATGCACTACAAAACTTAGTAGAGTAATGCTGCTTTCTAATCAGGTAAAGTAGCACCACATGCCAGAACAACCAAGAGTGTTTACCTTGTGCTTCTTAGGATCCAGAAAGGAAACACTATTAGCCGAAGAAGGATCCATGAAGCCACAAAAAGTAGAAATGCTACAACAGCTAGCCACTCACAGCTACTGTACTTGGCCATCTTTCCAATCTCTAGGAATATATCACTTGCATCATGGAGGGGTAAAATGACCGAGCCAGGACGAGATAATCTGTTTGGAAGTAGCAACAACTTCAAGTTTGACTATGCTGTGTATTGTTATGGTATATAAGGGCGATTACACTCATCTGCATACCTGCAAATATAGGACACAACAATCAGAACAATAGTTGCCACATGGTGAGACATCATGACTCCGAAGTCCTTGCGTCTTGTTTCCCAGAACAGAAGATCAAAGATAGAATATACGTAAAATCCAGCGGCATACATGTATACAGCCTTAAGCTTCAGCCTGGAGAGAAAAACAAACAATGTTGAAGCCCTTGGAAATTGCAATGATAAGGAACAAAAGAGATTGTTTCTCTCTCTTACTTCATCTTTTGGTCGGGCCACAGCTGCTCGCCAGGCCCTACCCAAAAGTATCTTGTATTTGTAAACCACGATTCATTGTATGTTACAGATAGTGAAAAGAGTTCTGCAGAAAGATAATAAACAAATTTCCATGCCGATTCCTTAAATTTATTGATTTTCTTTCTCCTTTCATCTGTTTCAGCAAGCTTGTCATATCCCTTTCCAAATATAAGTCGTCTTGCTAACACCTGCGAAGAAAGTGAGATTTAAGAACTATAACATGTGCATGTAGTTCTGATTTGCACCATTCTTGAAACAATTTTGTTCACAGTGTATAGTCGTAATATGAAATGATTAAGTATAGTACTCCCGGTGACTTATGTAACAAGACAAGTACGCGGTAAGTCAGTACCTACGACTGCAACGATGTTAGATTAGAAATTTCGAAGACCAACACCGGTACAAGCAAGGGCCATAGGTCGTACCAGTCTTTGTACCATTCGTGACCGCAATCACTACTTCAATCCCAACATCATCACTGAAGGAGAGAGGCAATTCATAAACTTCCATGCCATCCATCATCACTGATATGATATATGTGTGAATGCTTTGATTAATTGTTACACGATTGATTATCCAAATTGTATCATATGTATTTTGTCAAATTTAAGGGCTCGGACAAGGTGATCTAAAGACCTACTTGGGTGGGGTAAGCACATGTTGTTTAGCAAATCCGCGATCTCCACATGACAAGTATTTGTGCCAATGAGGAGCGACGATGAGAACATGAGGAGCACGGGAAGCCATGAAACGTAAGCATTGATCCAATCTATACTGACCTTGATTATCAAGCCAACCATCTAGTAATTGAGCTGACCAAGCCCATTGGGAGGAGTTCAGTTAATTACAGGCAACTCACCTACCAAGCGTCTGAAACGAAGAGTACCAACGATCAAAATCATCTGACTAGTTACCATGAATCGATATCAACACGGTTTGAAAATCTTGCAGGAAGCTTTTCCAGGTCAACGTTGAGACCTGTGACGCCTTGAACGTGCCCAGCACTGGCTCATCTCACTCTTGGATGGGAAAACAAGAGAGATATCCCAGGCCAAGTGGACATGGACACCCCTCACTGCCCACGAACCAAACGCATCCTAACTGAAGAACTGAAGAGGGAGACAGCCAGGCAGGCAACCAAAATTTGGATTACCTCGAAGAGGAACTGGTTGAGGAGGAGGCGCAGGGCGGGGAAGAAGGCGAGGAGCAGGGGGAGGACGGCGTAGTCGGCGTACTCCGGGTAGGCCTCCGCCTCCCAGTCCACCGGCGGCGCCGAGGAGGAACAGGATCCCAGGAAGATCTCCAGGAGGGACGGCATTGCAGTTGGCGGCCGGCTCTTGGATCCAGACCAGACGCCCAAGGGGCAGAGGATGGGCGCGCTGAGACCTGAGAGTGAGAAGAAGGATGAGCCAGGGGCAGTCAAGCGAGGGGGACAAGGCGAGATTTGAGATGGTGATAGTACTGAGCAAGAACTAACCTTGTTTATTGGTGCTAGTTTATTCTCAGAACGCGAGCGAGCGGATGCGGATGGACTGGTCCATTCCTGCAGGAGAGAAGCCCACTGTCTGTCTGTACTGGGTGGAAGGAAAGATGACGTGAAGGCGTCCAAAAGAACTTGGACGGACAAAGAAGAAGAACGGCTACCGGACTTGGACTGATCTGCCCCAGTCAGTTATTAGAGCAACTCCAATGGGACGACCCATTTCGTCCGCGGCCGTCCGTTTGGGTCGGCGCGGACAGAAAAGGCGGCCCAGCGCGCCGACCCAAACGGACGCGCGTCCGTTTTCCGTCCGCGAGCGACCCATTCCCGGCCCATTTTTGAGCTTGATTTGCGACGGCGCGGACACGCGACAAACGCGCGCGCGGTCGCCTACTCCTGCCCAGGGCCCGCTGGTCTGTGGCACATTGGTCTCCCTCCCCCCGGCCAACAAGCACTGTCATATTAGAGGCCGTGGCGTCTCAAGATCTCTGATCTGGCACTCTTTTTTTGGCATGGCTGGATCACACAATGATATCAACGTGCTTCAGCGCTCACCGGTGTTTGCTAGGCTTGCCAAAGGCAACAGCCCACCGATGAACTTTACTATCAACGGCCACAACTACGACAAAGGGTACTATTTGGGTGACGGTATCTATCCTCAGTGGACCACTATTGTAAAGACTATACCCAACCCTGTTAGAGAGAAAAGGAAAAGATTTGCCCAAGTGCAAGAGAGTGCTAGAAAGGATGTCGAGCGTGCCTTTGATGTTTTGCAATTTCATGGGGCATCGTTCGGTATCCTGCTAATACTTGGAGCACGCAGAAACTCTCCTCTCATCGGGAGAGGGCAATCTCCATCAACATCTTCACCAGCACCATCTCATCTCCAAACCCTAGTTCATCTCTTGTATCCAATTCTTGTCTCCAAGTCCGGGATTGGTGCTAGTAGGTTGCTAGTAGTGTTGATTACTCCTTGTAGTTAATGCTAGTTGGTTTATTTGGTGGAAGAACAGATGTTCAGACCCTTTATGCATATTATTACCACTCTGATTATGAACATGAATATGCTTTGTGAGTAGTTACGTTTGTTCCTGAGGACAAGGGAGAAGTCTTGCTATTAGTAGTCATGTGAATTTGGTATTCGTTCGATATTTTGATAAGATGTATGTTGTCTAACCTCTAGTGGTGTTATGTGAATGTCGACTACATAACACTTCACCATTATTTGGGCCTAGAGGAAGGCATTGGAAAGTAATAAGTAGATGATGGGTTGCTAGAGTGACAGAAGCTTAAACCCTAGTTTATGCGTTGCTTCGTAAGGGGCTGATTTGGATCCACATGTTTCATGCTATGGTTAGGTTTACCTTAATACTTTTGTTGTAGTTGCGGATGCTTGCAGTAGAGGTTAATCATAAGTGGGATGCTTGTCCAATTAAGGGCAGTACCCAAGCACTGGTCCACCCACATATCAAATTATCAAAGTATCGAACGCGAATCATATGAGCGTGATGAAAACTAGCTTGACGATATTCCCATGTGTCCTCGGGAGTGCTTTTCCTATTATAAGAGTTTGTCCAGGCTTGTCCTTCCACCTTGCTGCACTTTATTTACTTTTGTTACTTGTTGCTTGTTACCTTTTATCTTATCACAAAACTATCTGTTACACTTATTTCAGTACTTGCAGAGAATACCTTGCTGAAAACCGCTTATCATTTCCTTCTGCTCCTCGTTGGGTTCGACACTCTTACTTATCGAAATGACTACGATAGATCCCCTATACTTGTGGGTCATCAAGACTCTTTTCTGGCGCCGTTGCTGGGGAGTGTAGCACCTTTGGTAAGGAAAAATTTATATAGTGTGCTGAAATTTTCTGTCACTTGTTACTATGGAAAGTGAATCTCTGAGGGGCTTGTTCGGGGTATCTTCACCCCGTCCAGTAGAGCAAAGAGTTGCTCTCAACCTACTGAACCTATTGAAAATGAAACTCCTTTTGAATTTCCTTCGGGTATTATGGAAAAACTGCTGGCTAATACTTTTACAGGAGATGGGACAAAACATCCCGACGAGCATCTGCGCTATTTGGATGATATTTGTGGATTATTTAAGCTTGCAGGTATACCCGATGATGTTGTTAAGAAGAAGGCTTTCCCTTTATCTTTGGAGGGAGACGCATCGACATGGTATAGGCTATGTGATGATACGAGATCATGGAACTATAAAAGAGTGAAATTGGAATCTCATCAAAAGTATTACCCTATGCATCTTGTTCATCGTGATCGCAATTATATATATAACTTTTGGCCTCGCGAAGGAGAAAGCATCGCTCAAGCTTGGGGGAGGCTTAAATCCATGTTATATTCATGCCCCAATCATGAGCTCTCAAAATTGACAATTCTTCAGAATTTTTATGCTCGGCTTTCTGATAATAATCAAACCATGCTCGATACTTCTTGTGCTGGCTCTTTTATGATGAAGACTATTGAATTCAGATGGAATTTATTGGATAGAATTAAACGCAACTCTCAAGATTAGGACCTCGACGAAGGTAAGGAGTCAGGTATGACACCTAAGTTTGATTGTGTTAAATCTTTTATGGATACCGATATTTTCCGTAAATTTAGCACTAAATATGGACTTGACTCTGAGATAGTAGTTTCTTTCTGTGAATCTTTTGCTACTTATGTTGATCTCCCCAAGGAGAAGTGGTTTAAATATCATCCTCCCATAGAAGTAAAAGTAGCTGCACCTATTAAAGTTGAAGAAAAGACCATCACTTATAATGATCCTATTGTTCCCACCTCTTATGTTGAGAAACTACCTTTCCCTGTTAGAGTAAAGGATCATGCTAAAGCTTCAACTGTTGTTCGTAAAAGCAATACTAGAACTTTTACACCTCCTGAGCAAGTCAAAGTAGAACCTAATATTGCTATTGTTAAAGATCTCTTGTCCGATAATATTGATGGGCATGTCATGGAATTCTCTAGTGAAACTGCTAGAATTGCTAAACCCTGTGATAGAGATAAACATAGACCTGTGGTAGGCGTACCTGTTATCTCTGTTAAAATAGGAGATCATTGTTATCATGGCTTATGTGATATGAGTTCTAGTGCTAGTGTTATACCCATTGACTTATATAAAGAAATTATGCAATATATCGCACCTGCTGAGTTAGAAGATATTGATGTTACAATTAAACTTGCCAATAGAGATACTATATCTGCAATGGGAATTGTTAGAGATGTTGAAGTCTTGTGTGGGAAAACCAAATATCCCGCTGATTTTCTTGTTCTTGGTTCCCCACAAGATAGCTTTTGTCCCATCATATTTGGTAGACCCTTCTTGAATACTGTTAGTGCTAAGATAGACTGCGAAAAGAATGTTGTTACTATTGGCTTGGATGATATGGTTCATGAGTTAAATTTCTCTAAATTTAGTAAACAACATCGTGAGAAAGAATTGCCTAGTAAGGATGAAATTTTTGGTCTTGCTTCTATTGCCGTACCTCCTAGTGATCCTTTGGAACACTATTTGCTAGACCATGAAAATGAGATGTTCATGAATGAAAGAAGGGAAATAGATGAAGTATTCTTTAAACAGGAACCTATTCTACAACACAATTTGCCTGTTGAAATCCTAGGGGATCCTCCTCCACCCAAGGGTGATCCCGTGTTTGAGCTCAAACCGTTGCCTGATAATCTTAAATATGCTTATCTTGATGAAAAGAAAATATATCCTGTTATTATTAGTGCTAACCTTTCAGAGCATGAAGAAGAAAGATTATTGAAAACTCTGAAGAAGCACCGTGCTGCTATTGGATATACTCTTGATGATCTTAAGTGCATTAGTCCCACTCTATGTCAACATAAAATAAATTTGGAAGCGGATGCCAAACCAGTTCGTGATCCTTAACGACGTTTGAATCCTAAAATGAAAGAAGTGGTAAGAAAAGAAATATTAAAGCTTCTGGAGGCAGGTATAATTTATCCCGTTGCTGATAGTCAGTGGGTAAGTCATGTCCATTGTGTCCCTAAGAAGGGAGGTATTACTGTTGTCCCTAATGATAAAGATGAATTGATTCCGCAAAGAATTATCATAGGTTATAGGATGGTAATTGATTTCCGCAAGTTAAATAAAACTACTAAGAAAGATCATTACCCCTTACCTTTTATTGATCAAATGCTAGAAAGATTATGCAAACATACACATTATTGCTTTCTAGATGGTTATTCTGGTTTCTCTCAAATACCTGTGTCGGCTAAAGATCAATCAAAGACTACTTTTACATGCCCTTTTGGTACTTTTGCTTATAGACGTATGCCTTTTGGTTTATGTAATGCACCTGCTACCTTTCAAAGATGCATGATGGCTATATTCTCTGATTTTTGTGAAAAGATTTGTGAGGTTTTCATGGACGACTTTTCCGTCTATGGTTCCTCTTTTGATGATTGCTTGAGCAATCTTGATCGAGTTTTGCAGAGATGTGAAGAAACTAATCTTGTCTTGAATTGGGAAAAGTGCCACTTTATGGTTAATGAAGGTATTGTATTGGGGCACAAAGTTTCTGAAAGAGGTATTGGAGCTGATAAAGCCAAGGTTGATGCTATTGAAAAGATGCCATGTCCCAAGGACATCAAAGGTATAAGAAGTTTCCTTGGTCACGCCAGATTTTATAGGAGGTTCATTAAGGACTTCTCGAAAATTTCTCGGCCTCTGACTAATTTATTACAAAAAGATGTACCATTTGTATTTGATGATGATTATGTAGAAGCATTTGAAATACTTAAGAAAGCATTAGTCTCTGCACCTATTGTTCAGCCACCTGATTGGAATTTACCCTTTGAAATTATGTGTGATGCTAGTGATTATGTTGTAGGTGTTGTTCTAGGGCAAAGAGTTGATAAGAAATTAAATGTTATCCGTTATGCTAGTAAGACTCTAGACAATGCTCAAAGAAATTATGCTACTACCGAAAAGGAACTTTTAGTAGTTGTGTTTGCCTGTGATAAATTCAGACCCTATATTGTTGATTCTAAAGTAACTATTCACACCGATCATGCTGTTATTAAATATCTTATGGAAAAGAAAGATGCTAAACCTAGACTTATTAGATGGGTTCTCTTACTGCAAGAATTTGATTTGCATATTGTTGATATAAAAGGAGCTGAGAACCCAGTTGCAGACAACTTATCTAGGTTAGAGAATGTTCTTGATGACCCACTACCTATTGATGATAGCTTTCCTGATGAACAATTAAATGTCATAAGCACTTCTCGTAGCACTCCATGGTATGCTGATTATGCTAATTATATTGTTGCTAAATTTATACCACCTAGCTTCACATACCAACAAAAGAAAAAGTTCTTTTATGATTTGAGACATTACTTTTGGGACGATCCATATCTTTATAAAGGAGTAGATGGTGTTATTAGACGTTGTGTACCTGAGCATGAATAGGAACAGATCCTACGCAAGTGTCACTCCAAATCTTATGGAGGACACCACACTGGAGATAGAACTGCACATAAGGTATTGCAATCTGGTTTTTATTGGCCTACTCTCTTCAAGGATGCCTGTAAGTTTGTTTTGTCTTGTGATGAATGTCAAAGAATTGGTAATATTTGTAGACGTCAAGAAATGCCTATGAATTATTCACTTGTTATTGAACCATTTGATGTTTGGGGCTTTGATTATATGGGACCTTTTCCTGCCTCTAATGGATATACACATATTTTAGTTGCTGTTGATTATGTTACTAAGTGGGTAGAAGCTATTCCAACTAGTAGTGCTGATCATAACACTTCTATTAAAATGCTTAAGGAAGTTATTTTTCCGAGGTTTGTAGTCCCTAGATATTTAATGACTGATGGTGGTTCACACTTTATTCATGGTGCTTTCCGTAAAATGCTTGCTAAATATGACGTTAATCATAGAATTGCATCTCCACATCACCCGTAGTCTACTGGTCAAGTAGAATTGAGTAATAGAGAGTTCAAATTAATTTTGCAAAAGACTGTTAATAGGTCTAGAAAGAATTGGTCCAAGAAACTTGATGATGTGTTATGGGCCTATAGAACCGCATACAAAAATCCTATGGGTATGTCTCCGTATAAAATGATTTATGGGAAAGCATGTCATTTACCTCTTGAATTAGAACATAAGGCATATTGGGATATCAAAGAGCTCAATTATGACTTCAAACTTGCCGGTGAGAAGAGGTTGTTTGATATTAGCTCACTTGATGAATGGAGAACCCAAGCTTATGAAAATGCCAAGTTATTTAAAGAAAAAGTTAAAAGATGGCATGACAAAAGGATACAAAAGCATGAGTTTAATGTAGGTGATTATGTATTACTATACAACTCTCGTTTAAGATTTTTTGCAAGAAAACTTCTCTCCAAATGGGAAGGTCCTTACGTCATCGAGGAGGTCTATCATTCCGGTGCCATAAAAATCAACAACTTCGCAGGCACAAATCCGAAGGTGGTAAATGATCAAAGAATCAAACATTATATCTCAGGTAATCCCATAAATGTTGAAACCAATATTATTGAAACCGTAACCCCGGAGGAATACATAAGGGACACTTTCCAGAACGTTCTAGACTCCGAAAAGGAATAGGTATGTGGTACGGTAAGTAAACCGACCCCAAAACAATTTTTAAAGCAATATTTCTCCGTTTTGGAATATTTAGAAAAATAGAAAAATAAGTAGCAGTCCGGGGAGGACACGAGGCCTCCACGAGGGTGAAGGGCGCGCCCCCTACCTCGTGAGCACCTCATGTGCCCTCCGGACTCCGTTTTCTTGCATGATACGTATTTGGTTCGGTAAAAATTCATTGTATATTCTCCCAAAGGTTTTGACGACCGTATCACGCAAATATCCTCTGTTTTCGTTTCAAACTATTTCCGTTGCAGATTTGAGGATTCCAGAGACTCGATCATCCTTCTATGAGGGTGAGCCTATGCAATGGAAGGTGGATGACAAGCTTCCATCATTAACAACACCTCCACCGCCAACAACAAAGAAGGAGATATAATCACATGGGTATGGGCACTCCCCTTGGCAATTGCCAAGCTTGGGGGAGGTGCCCCGGTATCGTATCACCATCACAACTCCTATCTTTACCATTTTTCTTAGTTCTATCCTATTAATAGTATCTCGATTTAGTAGAATAAAGTCATGGCACGATCTTGTTTTGAGTTTTGCTTTATGATCCCTCTATGCAATCGAGTCCGTGAGCTATTTATAATAAAGATTAGTGTTGAGTCAAGGGCTTGATTACTTTGCCATGATCTTGGGTGAATAAAGAAAAGAATAAAAAGAAACAAATAGTTTATGTCGGCGTTCTGGGAACAGGGGTCCCCAGACTTGCCTGCCTGTGGCCTGCGGCGTGGCTCAAAGGGGGGCCCAGCACGACCCATCTTCATCAACACAAGCTCAAGACCCTCGCGAGGGGCCAAGCCTCGCAGGGCGGACGACCAGGAGCTTCCTCAGGCACGGCCTCATCAGGCTGGCTCACGAGGAGGCGGAGAGATCAAGGCGGGGTACCTCGCGAGGTGCCCATGACGTAAGCCATGACGACCAAGGGCGCCAGTCGGGCGCTAGCCCGCGCAGTGTCCTCCTTTCCTCTTTGGTGCAAAGGGAGCAAGCGCAGGCGAGAGCATCAAGCAAAGGCATCCATTTCGGTGCAACAAGACCAAGACCAGCCCAACGGCAGGGAGGAAGTCATTGTGGAGCCCAAGCAGGCGTCGCCACCAGAGCCTTTGACAGGCGAGGACCAACTTTAGTCAGGATAAGTGTACCCACTGTTCCCCTTCAAAATGGCCAATTGTTGGCGCCCTTCCCGCTCAATATTTGGGAAGAGGCCCAGGGTCTTTGCCTATAAATAGGACCAGCCACCCCCGGGGTAGAGGCAGATGGAGAGAGGCATTCAGAATCGAGCATATAGAGAGGCATCGAGAATCCTCGCCAAGAAACCAGTAGAGAGAGCGACTGAACTCCTCCTAGCAGTTCATCGCACCAGCCAAGAACAGACCCTCGCGAGGCTGTTCTTCCTTGTATTGTTCATCAACAGCCCAAGAGGCAATCCACCACACCACACACTGGAGTAGGGTATTACACCACAATGGTGGCCTGAACCAGTATAAACTCTGTGTCTCTTGTGTTGTTCCTTTCGTAGTTTAGATCTCAGTGAGCCGGCGAGGATCAGGTAGGTAGAGGGCGAAATCTCCGTGCGCACCCCAGTGTTCGAACCTCAAGGGTCTGCCGGAACCCGAAATCCGACATTTGGCGCGCCAGGTAGGGGTGCGGTGGAATTCGTCTTCCGTCACCATGTTCTTCTCCGACCGTCGCATCCATGTCTGACGCTCGTCGGGCTCGCACCGAGCGCCGAGCCGCCCTCGCTTCCCGCGTCGCCCAGATGGCTCCCATCGGCGGGCGCCCTCGTCATTCCCCGTCACCTGCCGTCAACGCCGCCACCGGCCCGGCGGGGAACGAGTAGCAAGCATCGTCCCAGCATCCATCCACGAGGCGAGACGGCCGCACTGCTACACCCTCGCTCACCCCAGCTGGTTCTTCGTCCCGCGTGCCCCGCGCGGCCATGGAGGCCCGAGCTGCACTCATTGCGGCAAACGAGCTCCTGCGCTACCGCCCAATCGACGACGTCTATGAAGAGTGGCTCGACCGAGTCGCCGAGCTCGTCCGCGCCGCTGGGGGCTCCCCCGCGCCGTACTTCTCGCTGCACCGCGCCCCGCCCTGCGCGGGCAATGAAGCTCCGGGGGCGCCTCAGCCGCCTCCCCCTCAAGAAGGCGCCCTGGCCCCAAGGCGCGCGGCCCCTGGGTGGAACCCGCTCCGTCAGGCGCCAGCGCGGCAAGAGCAGAGCTGCCAAGAAGTCCCTCGCCCTCGAGAAGCTGCCTGAGCGCTCCCTGCTCCGGCTCGTCGCGAACACGCTCCTGCTCTAGAACGTCAAGACCCCGCGCTGCTCCCAGCTGCGTTGCATGGGTACCCGGAGGACCAAGCTCTTCGTCACCCAAGGCCTCCCATGGCCACAGTGGGCTACCGCGCCTTCACCCCCGAGCTGCGCAGCGTCGCGTGGCCCGGCAAGTTGAAGCCAGACCTGCCTCCTCGCTACGACGGCACGGCTGACCCTGCAGAGTTCCTCCAGCTCTACGAGCTGGGCATCGAGGCTGCCAACGGAGACGAGAAGGTCATGGCGAACTAGTTTCCCATGGCTCTCAAGGACGGGGCCCGCACCTGGCTCCTGAACCTGGCTCCAGGCACGATTTCCTCCTGGGATGAGATGCGCACCCGCTTCATCGCCAACTTCCAGGGTACTCGTGACCGGCCACCCGCCGTGAGCGACATGCGCCGTATCAAGCAGCAACCAAGGGAAACCCTGCAAAAGTACATCCAGCGCTTCAACAACGCACGCCTCAAGATTCCCAAGGTGACCGAGGAGGCCATCATCTTAGCCTTCTCCGACGGCGTGCGCGACGTCAAGATGAAGGAGGAGCTAGCGATGCATGAAGACCTGTGCACTTCCTTAGAGCTGTTCAACTTGGCGACCAAGTGCGCCAGGGCTGAGGAAGGGCGTCTCTCCCTCCTCGAGCTGCCTGCCGCAGACCCAGAAGAGAAGAAGCCCAAGGCCAAGGACGTGAAGCGCAAGGGGGCTGCCGTGCTCGCGGTGGAACCAAACACCAAGCGGGGCAGAGATCATCCCGAATCTTCCAAGGGCAGTCGGTACTGCGTGTACCACGACCTCCACACCCACAACACCAATGAATGCCAAGAGCTCCAAGCCGTGCATGAAGGAAGGGTCGGCCGACGTCCCGACCGCAGCGACCGGGGCTACGGCCGAGGAGGAGGAACACAGGACGCTAGGAAGACCGCGGCCCTCGCCAAGGGTGGCCCGACCAACCTCGCGAGGATCGCTGGTAGGACCCACCTCGCGAGGGAGCCTGGAGGGATCAGCCTCGCGAGGATCGCCCGCAAGGTAACGCATGCCTCCCTCCACTGCCGCTGCAGCCAAGGAGAAATGAGGACCGTCATCAGGACGAGGGGGCTGGGGGCTTCCAGGAGCCACGTGCGATCGCCTGCATCCTGGGCGGAGCTCGAGCCCCAGCCTCTTAGTGCATCTTCAAGCAGTTCGCCCGCGAAGTAAATGCAGTCCTCCCCAAGCTCGAGGCCACGCGGCCTCTTAGGTGGTCGGCGTGTACCATCACGTTCAGCTCAGCGGATCAGCTCAAGTGCGCGGCCACGGCCGGAGTTCTCCCAATGCTTTGTTCCCCAATCATCAGCAACGTGCTTGTCACCAGGACCCTCATCGATGCCGGGGCAGGGCTCAACGTCCTGTCCGTGGAAACATTCAACAATCTCCAAGTGCCCTACAATCAGCTTCAGCCAACCAAGCCTTTCTCCGGAGTCACCGACGGCTCCACGGTCCCGATTGGGCAGGTCCGCCTCCCTGTCACCTTTGGGGCACGCGACAACTACCGCACCGAGCTCATCGACTTCGACGTCGCCCACATTTGCCTGCCGTACAACGCCATCCTCGGGTACCCAGCGCTGGCCAAGTTCATGCCCGTAACCCACCACAGCTACAACGTCCTCAAGATGCCAGGAAGTGGCGGGGTCATCACGGTGCCCTGTGAAGAGAGAGACGCAGTGTGCTCCCAGGAACGAGCCTTTCAGGCCGCATCACTGGAAGACCCGGATCACGGAAGCAGGAGGCTTCCCGAGACCGCCCCCAAGAAGAAGAAGACATAGTCCGGCCCGGCCCCTCAGGGCCCGCGCCTACTCAGGGGGAACCTCCTTCCATCGCATAGGGAAGCGCGCCCGGCGCCCTCCTCAGGCAGGGCTCGGGGGCTCTCCCCTGGAGGGCCGCCGACCTCGCCAAGGTCACGAGGGAGGCGCTTGGGCACCACTTGGAGGCGTGTTTCGAAGCACGTTTCCCTCAAGAAGGAGCAAGGCAAGGGGGGATAAACCCTCAGGAGTTCGTCAGCAAGGCCATTTAGGAGCTACAGGAGTCAAGAGTCATGAGAGGCAGCCGCCGCTTACCCGCTGTGGCCCCACATCCAGGCGAGGATGGTGGGCTGCGCATCTGCATCGACGTACCAGGGCTCAACCGAGCCGCTTCTCAGGAGCGCCTCTGGCCCTCGCAAGTGGGGCGCTGCGAAGGTCCACCCCACAGCTATGTTCGCATGCCTTATGGCTTGCCGAACGCGGCTGCCACGTACTAGCGCCTCATGAGGGGCATCCTGGAGGCCCAAGAGGTCAGGCGTTCCGCAGCCCTAGCGGAGATGGAGATGGTCCACGAGGAGCCACCAGCGCCTCCGGAGCCTCCCGAGGCCCCTGGGCCTGGGGGCTCATGAGGATCGGCTCCCACAGCCCACTGAGTCTGCTACACCAACACCCCTTTGTCGTCAACACTATCAGGTGACATCTTTCAAGTTTCATTTCCAGCTGGGAGTGCCCTCAGGGCTGCATCATTCCCAGGCCGCATGGGTCCGTCCCTGCGGCGTGTATCCCTTTTGCTTGTGTTTTTAGCTTACCTTGTTGGGGGCTCTCCTCGGGCTGCATTATCCCCAAGTCGTTCAGGTCAGACCCAGCGGCGTGTACCCCTCTTGCGTTTATCTTAGGGCCATGCTTTCGACCCGTCATGCTTGTTATTTGGTGCCTGTCCGTGGCACCTTTTCTTCCTGGATGTCGGAAGCTTGCGCGTTAAAGGGGGGGTACCTGAGCATCACGACTCAGGGCTCCTACCGGCTCTCCATCCCTCACCCTCCGGTCTTGTCCACGGCATCGCGACCTGGCATACCAGCGACGGCTGAGACCAGCTCGAGGGCCGGGACCCAAGGACGTAGAGTTTCGACATCTAACCAAGCTTGCGCGTTAAAGGGGGGGTACCTGAGCATCGCGACTCAGGGCTCCTACCGGCTCTCCAGCCCTCACCCTCTAGTCTTGTCCACGATATCGCGACCTGGCATACCAGCGACGGCTGAGACCAGCTCGAGGGCGGGGACCTGAGGACATAGAGTTTCAACATCTAACCAAATTTGCAGGAATACATCCCAAGATAAGGCTCAGTGCCAGGCACAACGCGCCTTGGGGTAGGGCCCCGTGAGTCCCGCGCTGGCTCACGGGTGCCCCAATACACCTCGCCAGGCCTTTCGTTCCTCGTCGCCTCTCCAAAGTAACTAACGACTGACCGCCGCTCGTCATAGCGAACTTTTGCTCCTTTTTTGGTAGGCCTGCATGATCTCTCCAAGGAGCAGCGTCAGGCAAGGCCTCCATGGTGTCTTCTTCACTCTCGTCCGTGCAAACCGCTTGCACATTAAAGGGGGGGGGGGTACCTGAGCATCGCGACTCAGGGCTCCTACTGGCTCTCCAGCCCTCACCCTCTGGCCTTGTCCACGGCATCGCGACCTGGCATACCAGCGACGGCTGAGACTCGCTCGAGGGCCGGGACCCGAGGACGTAGAGGAGAAAGGGGAGCGAAGGCGAGAGGGGAGAGGCACGCGAGGACCTCGCCAAGCAACCCCTCGTCGGCCAAGGCATGGACCTAGCGCCGCACCAGGAAGTGTTTCCTGACCCTCGAGATAAGTCACTCTTTGGAAACACTAGCTATCACAGCACCGTCACCGCATCCAATGCAATCCCGTGTTAGCAACGTCACATTCCTTTCTCACTGAACGATGGCTGCTTGAGCACTAAAGGGGACCTCCTGAGCATCGCGACTCAGGGGCTCTTACTGGACCCCGGGCCGCTCACCTCCTGGCCTTGACCACGGCATCGCGACCTGGCATACCAGTGACGGTTGAAGCCGCCTTGGGATCGGGACCTGTCGGCGCAGAGCATCAAGCCCTCACGAGGTCCGAAAGGAAGAAACTAAGCTAGGACGGAATAAGCATCTCGCACTACTTCACGATGAGGATCATATTGACAAAACGGAGCTACAGACACCTTACAAGCCCCCACGGGGTATATTCTTGGCTCCTCGCAGGAACAAAAGACGTGTATCCTAAGGAGTCCTAACCACAGGAACCATCACGGCAGACGCCATCATCAACAGTGGGCCGCCAGGCACCGGCGCCAACCCCATCCAGATCAGGGGCAGCGACGGCCTGACGAGCCCGCCCTGCTCCGGGAGCGGCGCAGGCTCGGGGGCTCGTAGCTGTCGTCGCTCGTCTCCGGAGTCGTGAAGAGCTCGGTGGAGTCGCTGGATCCTCCAGCGCCCCCATCGCCTGAGGAGCTGCCAAGGCAACGGCGGATCGTGAGCGCCCCTTGTCCTGCAGACCCGGGCGATCTCACCCCAACCTCGAGTCAAGAAGACCTTGCCCGGGGCAACGACTGCGACCTCTGCCCCGGTTGCGAGGGTGCTGCAGCCGGCGTGCTGCAGCCAGAGGCCCAGGAGTCCCCCCTGCGGGATCTCGGAGGCGAAGAAAGGAGGAAGGCGAATCCAATACTGAGGAGGCATGGTGGCGTAAAGCACGAACTCTCAGGAGGAGCCTTCGGCGTGGACTCCAGGGGAAAGACGCACACCTTCGTTACCCGCCGGCGCCGACGGCGGTGCCGCCCGTGGTGTTCGGCATCGACCCCTTTAGAGCCCTCGATCTGGGCATACAAGGGAAGCGGGAACCCTGGTGGTGGCCGCTCACACCAGGGCCTCGACACTTCCTGGCGGGTGCCCTCACCCCGATGGCAGAGGGCTAGCCGTTTCTTTGGAGGAAGCGGGTCAGGATCCTCTCGTGGAGCCTTTCCCTTCTCTACCGCAAAGAACCGGCGGATCGGAGCCATTGCAGCAAGACGAAGCAAGGACCGGGAAGAAGGAGAAGCAAGAAGAGATAGACTGGAAGGGCACGCGTCGTGCCGTACTTAAAGCCAGAGGAGGCCAACCGCTGACCTCCACGATCGCAGGTAATCATGAGCCACTTTGCATGCAGGGACTTGTCAATTCGTGCAGTCGCCGAGGCATCGTGGGAAGTGGAGACGCCCACGTCCAATCAACCGCCACGTGGCGCCCAAGGCCGTAGGCTGTTAGGGCCCGCGACGCTTTGCACTTGCCCTTTCGCCTCTCTGCTCGGCCAAGTCCGGGCGCGCCTTGGGCCCGGGGGCTACTGTCGGCGTTCTGGAAACGGGGGTCCCTAGACTTGCCTGCCTGCGGCCTGCGGCGTGGCTCAAAGGGGGGCCCAGCACGACCCATCTTCATCAACACAAGCTCAAGACCCTCACGAGGGGCCAAGCCTCGCGGGGCGGATGACCAGGAGCTTCCTCGGGCACGTCCTCATCAGGCTGGCTCATGAGGAGGTGGAGAGATCAAGGCGGCGTACCTCGCAAGGTGCCCATGACGCAAGCCATGACAACCAAGGGCGCCAATCGGGCTCCAACTCACGCAGTGTCCTCCGTTCCTCTTTGGTGCAAAGGGAGCAAGCGCAGGCGAGAGCATCAAGCAAAGGCATCCATTTAGGTGCAACAAGACCAAGACCAGCCCAACGGCAGGGAGGAAGTCATTGTGGAGCCCAAGCAGGCGTCGCCACCAGAGTCATTGATAGGCGAGGACCAACTTTAGTCAGGATAAGTGTACCCGTTGTTCCCCTTCAAAATGCCCAATTGTTGGCGCCCTTCCCGCTCAATATTTGGGAAGAGGCCCAGGGCCTTTGCCTATAAATAAGACCAGCCACCCCCGGGGTAGAGGCAGATGGAGAGAGGCATTCAGAATCGAGCATCTAGAGAGGCATCGAGAATCCTCGCCAAGAAACCAGTAGAGAGAGCGACTGAACTCCTCCTAGCAGTTCATCGCACTAGCCAAGAATAGACCCTCGTGAGGCTGTTCTTCCTTGTATTGTTCATCAACAGCCCAAGAGGCAATCCACCACACCACACACTGGAGTAGGGTATTACACCAGAATGATGGCCTGAACAAGTATAAACTCTGTGTCTCTTGTGTTGTTCCTTTCGTAGTTTAGATCTCAGCGAGCCGGCGAGGATCAGGTAGGTAAAGGGCGAAATCTCCGCGTGCACCCCAGTGTTCGAACCTCAAGGGTCTGCCGGAACCCAAAATCCGACAGTTTATATTAGTCTTAGTGAAAGTAATGACTCCACATAGAAAGAGTATGATGATTGAAAGTTGTTGGGAGTTGGCAAATATAGCTTTGGTCATCGTTGCAATTAATAGGAAGTAATAAGGAGAGAGAGGTTTCACATATAGATATATTATTATTGACATCTTTTATGATTGGGAGCACTTATTAAAATATGATATGCTAAAGAGTTGATGGTGGACAAGGAAGACAACATAATGAGTTATGTTTTCTTACATCTAAGATAAAGTATGTTGTCATGGTTCCTCTAACATGTGGATCTTGCCTTTCCCCCTCATGCTAGCCAAATTCTCAGCACTAAGTAGAAATACTACTTGTGCTTCCAAATACCCTTAAACCAGTTTTGCCATGAGAGTCCACCATATCTACCTATGGATTGAGTAAGATCCTTCAAGTAAGTTGTCATCGGTGCAAGCAATAAAAATTGCTCTCTAAATATGCATGACTAATTAGTGCGGAGAAAATAAACTTTGCACGAACTTGTTGTGGACGCAATAAAAGCGACGGACTGCATAATAAAGGTTCACATACAAGGGGCAATGTAAAGTGACGTTCTTTTGCATTAAGATTTTGTGCATCAACCCTAAACGCGCATGACAACCTCTGCTTCCCTCTGCGAAGGGCCTATCTTTTATTATCTTCCTCTACCTTATGCAAGAGTCATGGTGATCTTCACCCTTCCTTCTTTTTATTTTATCCTTTGGCAAGCTCAGCATGTTGGAAAGAACATGATATATATATATATATCTAATTGGATGTGGGGGAGTGTAAATTATTATTGTTGACACTACCCTTGAGGTAAAAGGTTGTGGGGCAAAAACTATAATCCCCTATCTTTCTCTGTGTCCAATTAAAACTCCATAACCACAAGTATCGCGTGAGTGTTAGCAATTATGAAGGACTAAGTGATAGTTGAGTATGTGGGATTGCTTTTAAGCTCTAACATAGACTCTTTCCGATGTTATGATAAATTGCAATTGCTTCAATGACTGAGGGTATAATTTGTTGGTGCTCAATAAGGTTTATGATTCATAATTTGGCTTTGTGAAAAGATCATCACTTGAACATAGGTAATCATATGAAAAATCTATATATGTTGCTGTTATGAAAATAATCATGATGCCTTCATGTCCGTATTTTATTTTTATCGACGCCTCTACTTCTAAACATGAGGACATATTTATTGTTATCGGCTTTTCGCTTGAGGACAAGCGAGGTCTAAGCTTGGGGGAGTTGATACGTCCATTTTGCATCATGCTTTTATATCGATATTTATCGCATTATGGGCTGTTATTTCACGATATGTCACAATACTTATGGCTATTCTCTCTTATTTTACAAGGTTTACCATGAAGAGGGGGAATACCGGCTGCTGGAATTCTGGCTGGAAAAGGAGCAAATATTGGAGACCTATTCTGCGCAACTCCGAAAGTCTTGAAACTCCACGGAATATCTTAAAATAAATAAAGAAAAATCGTCGGCAAAGATGAAGGCCAGGGGGCCCACACCCTGCTCACAAGGGTGGGGGCACTACTAGAAAAAGGGCTATAGATGGGATTGACACTAATGGCGCACCAGACAAGCGGTGCGCCATTAGTATATACTAATGGCGCACGACCTTCTGATACGCCATTAGTGTTGAAACTACTAATGGCGCACCTGGACCAAGGTGCACCATTAGTATCAATTTTTTTTGAACTAGTGCGCCTGTCCAAACATACTAATGGCGCATCCAGACGAAGTGCGCCATTACTAGTTGTAACTAGTAATGGCGCACCAGTCGAAAAGTGCGCCACTAATGTTTTTTTATTATATTTTTTATTCCTTTTTTTGCAAAACTACTAATGGCGCACTTTTCCATCGTGCGCCATTACTAGTTTAAACTAGTAATGGCGCACTGTGGAGCAGTGCGCCATTATTATGTTTTTTTGCAAAACTACTAATGGTGCACCACCGGAAGGTGCGCCATTAGTAACCTGGATTACTAATGGCGCATTTATGGTTGGTGCGCCATTAGTAAGTGGGCAGCAACAAGATATTTTGGACAGCCTATCCTACCCACACTCACTTTCTCCCCACTTCATTCTCTCCACCGCCTCCTCCTTGTCTCGGGTGCCTCCTCTTTTTCACCTCATTTCCACCATAGATTCATTCAAATTAAGTGGTTAAATTACCTTGTTTTGATAGGTAAGTAAGGGGGGAAGCTATATTTATGTTGTTCTCCCTACAACAATGTGCACATGCACTTTTTATGGCCTAGCTAGATCTATGTATGTTCGTGGTGTTGCATATGTTTGTGGTGTTGCATATGTGTTTGTGTTTGGAGGTGTACCGGTATTTGAAATGCGATAGTTGCCAATATTTTGCCGGAATGTTGATTCATTTCCGTCTCGGCGAGAATTTTGGCATTAAGCATTCTTTTTGGTCCTATTTTTAGGGAAAGTCATGCCAAATTTTTTCTTGGTTCTAAAATATCATTTTGCTCTACCCCGCAGGCGACCATGGTCCGCACGATGACCGAAGGCATTGTGAATAGGTTTTTGAGGTCCGCGAAGGCCGAGATGCTTCAAAAGAACGAGACGGAGATAAGATGTCCGTGTCGAAGATGCAAGCTGAAGAGCCTTATTGCGGACCCGGATTCCGGGCAGGTGCAGGACCACCTGCTCTTGTGTGGTTTCATGGATGGCTATCGGTGGCAAGGTGATGAAGATGACTACGAAGTCGTCCATGGGGGCCGGGCAAGAAATGAGGAAGGGCAGCAAGACAACCACCGCGGCTCGGGCGGGCGAGAAGACGAAGAATCCCCAGGAGATGATCACGATGGTGATGCTGTACACAGTCATCATGTAGAAGATGCAAGACATGATGATGAGGAAGATGGCGGAGCAGACGACGCTGGACCATCGATGGGCTGGGTGCAGGACCCTCATATTCAAGAGCTGCTTCTCAAGCAGACGGATAACGCAAGAGCTGCCGCCCGAGAGAAAGCCAAGATGGATCAACTTGAGTTAGACGCGGTTACTCCATTGTATGAAGGATGCAGGCCCGAGGATACCCGCCTGAAAGTAACGCTCATGGCTCTGGAGATGAAGGTAAAACACAAAATGACCGACGCATGCTTCGACGAGAACATGTCGTTCTGGCACGAACGTCTTCCCAAGGGGAACAAGTGCCCGACCAGTTTGGAGGAGGCGAAGAAAATCGTGTGTCCTCTGGATTTACCGCACGTGAAATACCATGTGTGCATGAAAAATTGCATCATTTATCGGGACGAGCACGCGGAGTCTACCATATGTCCGGTGTGCGGCGTCACTCGATACAAGAAGAGGTAGAAAGCTCCTCGAAAAGTGGTGTGGTACTTTCCGATCACTCCTCGTCTGCAGCGGTATTTCGCGGACCCTAAGGTAGCAAAGCTCCTGCGTTGGCACGCGGATAGGGAGGAGAAGAAGCGAGAAGATGACGCAAATGATCCGGAGATAGATAAAAAAGACAAGATGCTGAGTCACCCTAAGGATGCGAGCCAGTGGCAAGCGTTGAACTTCGAATACCCAGAATTTGGGAACGATCCAAGGAACATCGTGCTGGGCGTGAGCACCGATGGAGTCAATCCGTTTGGCAGCCAGAGAAGCACACATAGCACCTGGCCTGTGTTTGTGTGGATGTACAACCTTCCCCCTGGTTGTGCATGAAGAGGAAGTACATTCACATGAGTATGCTAATTGAAGGGCCGAAACAACCAGGGAACGACATCAATCTGTATCTGGGGCTGCTGAAAGAGGAGCTTGACACGCTGTGGAAAACGCCAGCCAATACGTGGGATGCTGCAGAGAAAGAATATTTCCCTATGAGAGCCGCACTGCTCACGACGGTGCACGACTATCTCGGTTACGGATATCTCGCGGGGCAGGTAGTCCACGGATTTTCTGGATGCGTAAGGTGCATGGATGACACAACGTATCGCCAGCTAGATAGAGATCCTGGGTCTTCGAAAACCGTGTTCATGGGACATCGAAGGTGGCTTCGCGATGATGACCCATGGAGGAAACGCAAGGATCTGTTCGATGGTGAAACCGAACCCCGAAAACGCCCATGTACAAGGAGCGGCGAGGAAATAGACAAGCTGTTGAAAAATTGGAAAGACTGCCCACTGCCGGGAAAGAAGCAAAAGGCACCAGAGCCAGGAAAGAAGCGAAAGGCGCTAGAGCCACTGCTGAAGGTATGGAAAACGAGGTCTGTTTTCTGGGACTTGCCGTATTGGAAGATCCACCGTGTGCCTCACAGCCTTGATGTCATGCATATCACGAAGAACGTGTGCGAGAGTCTGCTTGGTACCCTGCTCAACATGCCAGAGAGGACCAAAGATGGGCCGAAAGCAAGGGCAGACTTGAAATCAATGGGCATCAGGCAGGAGGTTCACGCTAATGATGATGATGATGATGATGATGATGATGATGATGATGATGAGGCGAAGCAGGACACAGAAAGTTGTCGCAAAGGCAAAAAGGCCAAGAAGACCAGAAATGACTACCCTCCCGCTTGCTTCACTCTAAGTCAGGAGGAGATCGAGCAGTTTTTCACCTGCCTCCTAGGAGTAAAACTTCCTTACGGTTACGCGGGGAAGATAAGCAGATACCTAGACCCAGCGAAGCAGAAGTTCAGTGGGATGAAGTCTCACGACTGTCACGTGCTGATGACGCAGATACTTCCAGTTGCAATCCATGGGATCATGGACGCGCACGTCCGTGAAACGCTATTTGGCCTATGCAACTTTTTCGACGTCATCTCTCAAAAGTCGATTGGCGTGAGGCAACTCAGAAGGCTACAGGAAGAGATCGTGGTGATACTATGCGAGCTTGAGATGTACTTCCCGCCCACATTCTTCGACGTTATGGTGCATCTGCTAGTCCATATAGTGGAGGATATCATCCAACTCGGGCCGAAGTTCCTGCACAGCATGATGCCGTTCGAAAGGATGAATGGTGTCATCAAAGGATACGTTCGCAACATGTCACGTCCAGAGGGAAGTATAGCCAGGGGCTTTCTAACCGAAGAGTGCATCTCCTACTGCACGAATTATCTAGGCATCGAGAACCCCGTTGGTCTGCCCGTCAACAGGCACCTCGGCAGGCTCGCTGGATGGGGTCACCGTGAGGGTCGCCGTGAAATGCATGTCGACTTAGAGGGTCGACTCGCCGACTTTGAAAGGGCAAACCTAGTCGCGCTACAACACATAGACGTGGTCGATCCTTGCGTGGTAGAGCACAAAACCTTTATTAAGAGCACAACTCATGTTTCACGCGTTGGTTCAAGCAGAAGCTTCTGTCGTACCCTTTACATGAGGATTCTTCCACGGAAGAACAACTCATATTCGCCTTGTCACAGGGCGCCGAGCACAACCTGATGACCTATGAGGCGTACGATATCAACGGCTACACATTCTACACTGAGGCCAAGGACATGAAGAGCGATGGTTATCAGAACTCCGGGGTAACGATGGAATCCTACACCGGTAACGACAAGGACAGATACTACGGAAGGATCGAGGAGATCTGGGAGCTGAGCTACGCTGGAGAGAAGGTCCCGATGTTCCGTGTCAGATGGGCGAAGAGCGTCCTAAAAGAAGACCGGTATTTCACCACCATGGTTATACCCGAAGCCAAATCCAAGACCGCGGGCGCAAACGTCACCGCGAAAAATGAGCCATGGGTACTGGCTTCCCAAGTGGACCAATGCTTCTTCATTACCAACCCGTCAAAGCCCAGTCGTGTTGTCGTGAGGAGAGGCAAAAGGAAGATCATTGGAATGGATGGAGTAGCCAATGAGCAAGACTTCGACAAGTACGGCGACCCAAGGATCGAACATGACGACGATGATGAAGTAGCAGCATACACCACAAGAAGAAGCAGGACCACCCTACCTAAAGGACGTCCGTTCCACAGAAGAACTCCATTTGCGAAAAAGAAGGGCAAGAAGAATGTGAACAGATAGCTATCTAAGATCGATTGTATTTATATCGTAGCCTTCACTTCTTGATTGTATTTCATGGGTACTTTTTGAACTATCATGAATATTTTTAAATTTCATGGACACTCGATCTTGATCCCCCTCCATCTCGATCGCTATCCCACCTCGCCAGATCCGGTCCCCCTCGCCGCCGAGCACCCCCCGGTCCACTGGCCGCCGCCGCCGACCCCCCGCACCCTCGATTCCCCTACTCAATCGCCGCCGCCGACCC